>NC_133763.1:27748808-28048808 GCF_036562045.2 Rhinolophus sinicus | reverse complement strand
TAAAAGTTCTTTATATACTGAACAAGAGCTCCTTATCTAGTATATGATTTGCAAGTATTTTTCCATTCCATGGATTGTCTCTTTGGTTTCTTGATGGTATGGTTTGCAATGCAAAAAATTTTAATTTTGATATAGCCATTTTATTATTTTTTCTTTTGTTGAATGTACTTTAGGTATTATATCTAAGAAACCATTACCAAATCCAATATCAGGAAGATTTATTCCTGTTTTCTTCTAAGAGTTTTATAGCTTTCACTCTTTTTTTTTTTTTTTTAACTTTTATTTATTTTAAGTGTGTTTTTCCAGGACCCATCAGCTCCAAGTCAAGTAGTTGTTTCAATCTGGTTGTGGAGGGCTCAGCTCACAGTGGCATATGTGTGGATGGAACCAGCAACCTTGTTGTTAAGAGCACCGTGCTCTAACCAACTGAGCTAACTGGCCGCCCTATAGCTTTCATTTTTAGGTCTGTGATCCATTTTGAGTTAATTTTGTGTATGGTGAGAGTTAAGAGTCCAACTTCATTCCTTTGCATATGGATATCTGGTTGTCCCAACACTATTAATTGATGATACTATCCTTTCCTTATTGTGTATTCTTGTCAAAGATCAGTTCACTGTGTATGCGTGATGCATGGATTTATTTTGGGGCTCTCAATTGTATTCCATTGATAGGTATGTCCATCCTTATATAAGTAAAACCTTGATTACTGTAGCTTTGCTGTAAGGCTTGAAATTGGAAGAACTTGGTTCTTCTTTTTCATATTGTTTTGCCTATTTTGAGTTCCGTGCATTTTCATGTGAATTTTAGGATCAGCTTGTCCATTTCTTCAAAAAAATAAGGCATTTGAAATTTTGATAGGGGTTGTATTGAATCTGTAGATCAATTTGAGGAATGTCATCTTAATAATCAATATTAAGTCATCTGATCTGTGTACATCGGATCTTTCCACTTATTTAGGTCTTTAATTTCTGTCAACAATTTTTTATAATTTTCAGTGTACAAGTCCTACACTTTTGTTAAAGCTGTACCTATATAGTTTATTCGTTTATCCTATTGTAACTAGCATTGTTTTACTTTTATTTTCAGATTGTTGTTTGCAAGTGTACAGACATGCAACTCGTTTTTGTATGTTGATCCTATATCCTGCAGCCTTGCTATACTTGTTTATTAGCTCAAATAGTTTTTTGTTTTGTTTTGTTTTGTTTTTTAAATTGGGGAGTACTGGGAACAGTGTGTTTCTCCAGGGCCCATCAGCTCCAAGTCAAGTAACTTTCCCTCAATCCAGCTGTGGAGGGCGCAGTCCAACTCCAAGTCCAGTTGCCGTTCTTAGTCTTAGTTGTAGGGGGTGCAGCCCACCATCATCCCATGCGGGAATCGAACCGGCAACCTTGTTGTTAAGGGCTTGTGCTCTAACCAACTGAACCATCCTGCCGCCTCTCCAGTAGGTTCTTTAGTGAATACCTTGGTATTTTCAGTATACAAGCCCATGTCCACTGCAAATAGCAATAGTTTTACTTCTTCTTTTTTTTTTTTAAATCTGGATGCCTTTATTTCATTTTCTTGCCTTATTGCCTGTTTAGAACCTCTAGTACAATCTTGAATAGCAGTGAAGAGAGTAGAAATCCTTGCCTTGTTCCTGATAAGGAAGAAAGTATTTAGTCTTTCACCATTAAGTATGATGTTAGCTACATATTTTTTATAGATGCCTTTTATTAGGTTGAGGCAGTTCCCTCCTGTTCCTAATTTGAGTGTTTTTATCATGAAAGGTTGTTGGATTTTGTCTGTTGAGATAGTAATGGTTTTTGTTCTGTATTTTATTAATATGGTGTATTACATTGATTGACTTAAAATATTCAACCAACCTTGCATTTCTGTGATAAATCCCATTTGGTTATGGTGCATAATTTTTTTTGTATGTTGCTCAAGGTCACCCATAAGTGAGAGTTTATGGGCTTCTCAGGTCTTTCATGAGCCTGTGCATAGCCCTGTACATGTGTGGTCTCCTAGATTCACAGGTCTATATATTTTAGAACTTTACCCTGTTATTGCCTCCCTAGGCAGCAGAGATATTTAAACAGTTGACACTGATATAAATGCCAGGGATGGGGGTGGCTGTTATGGTGGAGCACAGGCAGTACCCAGTGGGTGAGTTCTGAGGTCAGATAAAGAAAAACCTCGTGAATAGCATTTTCCAGGGAACTGCCAGATAGGTCACGTGATGGCAGTTACCTTGGAATGAGGCTCTGAAGGAGCTCCAACCCCATTCTATCAGTCTTCCACAGTGGAAGATTAATTTAGTACAGTGCATAGAATACATTGGAAAGAAAAATCTCAAAGCAGAGATCAAGTTCACAGTTCTTTCCTAAATTCCAGTGGAGATAAATGCACAGATTTTTGGTAGTAGCATTGGAAATGGAGAGGAACCTTTCAACCTTATTTCATCAAGTAGGAATTGGTAGAGGCGGCCAGGTAGCTCAGTTGGTTAGAGCGTGGTGCTCTTCACAACAAGGTGGCCAATTCCATCCCAACATGGGCCACTGTGAGCTGCGCCCTCCACAACTATATTGAAACAACTACTTGACTTGGAGCTTATGGGTCCTGGAAAAACACTTAAAATAAATAAAAGTTAAAAAAAAAAGGAATTGGTAAATATGTTTACAATGTAGTTATTTAATATGAGGTTTTTTATTTCTGACAATCCAAGTTCACTACATGTTTATTTGTAAAATATAGAAAAGTACACAGACAAGACACAAATTATAGAAAACATCTGATAAAGAAGGAATATTTTTTCGAAATATTATGTGAACCTGCAGTCATAATGTTATCTTTTGTGAAAATAGAGTGAGGCAATGCATTTTTAAAAGGACTTACTAAAATATGTTTAATAAATTGGTGCCATAGTACTTGAAGCTTGGTAGTTAATTTTACTTTTTCCCTCCTTTCAGGTGGATGCACGGAGCATACCAGTGTTAACAAAATGGCAAAATTCATATAGCATTAAAGTTGTACTCCAAGAGCTAAGACGTCTAATGATGTCCAAAGAAAATATGAAGCTTCCACAACCACCAGAAGGACAAACATACAATTAATTTTTGGATCTCAAACTTGTCTTAAATCAACAGTCTTCTACTCATGTTAATGTATTGATTAAATATCACAATGCAAAATACCCACACATTAAGTAAAAGAATTCCAGCTGGTAAACATGACTGGAACATTTGTAAGAATGTATTTAATATATATGCACCTATTATGTTTGCAGATAACAGGAAAAATGCAGCACAATTTTTTTTTAAGGCACTGTCATTTAAACATAAACCTGGAGTATTCAAAATAGAATTAAGGCTTACAAGAGAAAAGTATGGTGAGAAGTGTCAGATAGCTGTGGAAGCATGTGTATTTCTAAAAAGTAAAAAGCTCAAGAAAGAAAAGGAAATGGCATGCTTTATCCCTCTCTCTTAGGGAAACAGTTTTCATTTTAAATTGTCTAGTAAAGTAACAGGTACAATGAATATTGTCACAGATTGTTTTAATTTTTGAAGTGGTGTGGGTGCTGACTACTAGTATCAAAAGTATGTCCAGAATTGTTTTGATACCTGTATTTATAATAAAAAAAATGTTGTGGGGAAGGTCGATGAATTTCTGTTAAGAGATGTTCCTTGTGTTACATGTAACAGACATGGTAAATATTTGTTTACAGTCTTTGTTTGACAAACCATGCATTTAAGTTTAAATGAAATCAACAAAAAGGAAATAGGTGTATGAATATGTGATTTTGAGATTAAAGTTAGTCTTAAAATGTAAATAAAACATGGATCGTGTCCTCAGAAAGTGTGCCATTTCTATTATATTGATGTGGTATATGTACAGTATCTTGCTATCAAAAATTGGAATTATTGTAGCTTTTCATCCATACACACCTTTTATTATTTGTCCTATTTTGTATACTTCTTGTAATTGGAATTTGCGGAGTATTTCAGAGAACAAATTACCTGATTATTTTAAGTTTCTTTGGTGAAGGAGGAATTCCAGGTATTATATTTTGACTTTGATTTCACCAGGAATATATTAAAAATATGTTGGAATTCTAGCAATTTTTATAGAATTATAATTGCAAATCATCCAAATATACATTGCATTTTTTATTCGTCTTTTTTTCTTTGTTTTCCTGTGACATTTCTTCTATCAATGATTTAATACTATCTGGGAATAATTTTATCCATTTCACTTAACTTCCACTTTGGCATATATATAATTCTGAACTGATAGTTTGTTGTATGTTCTGCTTTTACCAAAGTGAAGGTGTTTGGTCACTTTTTCATTTCAAACCACTAGATATACTGTTTTGCTGAAAATTCTCTTTTCTTAGGGAATTCACTGAAAAAAATAGAAAGGTGATTAGGTAACAAGGACAAATTTCTCAAATATGCCCTGACATGTTTTTATCAAGTTCATTGAAATTTAAAGCTTTGAGCTATCGTTTCTTAGTGTTAATTTGTCTAAATGTTTAATTTCAACATGGCTATTCTATTTTAATTTTCAAAGATATTTAAAATGCTTTAAATTGACACAATACGAAGATAAAAATTAATGCATGTATAACTTAAAATAAGTTTGAAATGAGCTATTACCTTGGAATACATTCTTAAAATTTTTAAATGGTTGAAGGAGATTAAATTGAATTCCACTGATGTTATATGTGGTTACTGATGGTCTAAATCAGTCTCTTTAATAACTTCTTTTCCACGTGGAATACGTGACTTGTCATACTTGGGAGCTAGTAACCATTTGAGTGCTGTTAAATTATTTATATATTAGTTGTCTGAGAATCTGGATACCTTGATCATTTTTCCTTTTTCCCCATATTCACTATTGTGAAGAGTTTTATTCCCCACCCAAGCGTATGTTGTTTGAGTTGACTTTATAATGTTTATTTCCCCTCTTTTGTTTTCGGGACAATGGCTCTCTGCTGAAATCTGCATGCCAATTAGCCAATTTCCAAAGCAGGATGTATTTTGCGTGTCACAGTCAAGATGTACATGGCAATTAAGACACACTGGTTGATTATAAGAGGAGTTAATATAGAGCCACGTTTTTTTTTTTTAAAGTGATAGCTTCAGATTTTTTTTTTTTTAAGATTTTATTGGGGAAGGGGAACAGGACTTTATTGGGGAGCAATGTGTATTTCCAGGACTTTTTACTGGGGAACAGTAGTTGTGTTTTTCCCAGGACTCATCAACTCCGTCCAAGTTGTCCTTTCAATCTTAGTTGCAGGGGCACAGCTGAACCACCAACCTTGTGGTTGAGAGGACGCGCTCCAACCAGCTGAGCCATCTGGCCACCCAGGAGCTCAGCAACAGCTCATTGACTTCATTCTAGTTGCGGAGGCCGCAGCTCGCTGGCCCCTGTGGGAATTAAACCTGCAGCCCCGTTGCCCAGAGCTGGTGCTCTAACCAACTGATCCACCCGTCCGCCCATAGAGCCACTCTTAATTGTAATATTTTTACTGTGTTTCCCCGAAAATAAGACCTAGCTGGACAGGCAGCTCTAATGCATCTTTTGGAGCAAAAATTAATATAAGACCCAGTCTTATATAAGGCCCGGTCTTAAAATAAGACTGGGTTTTACATTAATTTTTGTAACATAGCATTTTTGTTTTTAAATTTTTTTTTTTTAATTGGGGAAGGGGAACAGGACTTTATTGGGGAACAGTGTACTTCCAGGACTTTTTTTTCCAAGTCAAGTTATTGTCCTTTCAATCTTAGTTGTGGAGGATGCCGTTAAGCTTCAAGTTGTTGTCCTTTCAGTCTTAGTTGCGGAGGGTGCAGCCCAGCTCCAGGTCCAGTTGCCGTTGCTACTTGCAGGGGGCACAGCCCACCATCCACCATCCCTTGTGGGACTCGAGGAGTTGAACCGGCAACCTTGTGGTTGAGAGCCCACTGGCCCATGTGGGAATCGAACCGGCAGCCTTCGGAGTTAGAGCACGGATCTCCAATCGCCTGAGCCACCGGGCTGGTTCCAAGATAGCAGTTTTGAAGCTGTTTTTCCTTTGTCTGTTTTATGAAGTGGCTAAGGTTGTAGGATGTGTGATACTAACTTAAAAGAACTGTAAAATTGCCTTTGAAATTTGTTTAAAAGGGTAGCAGGTGAGACCCTAGGGGATGATCTTAATAAAGATTACAAAAATAATATTCTTGTCCTATTAGGTCAGTGTTGTTATGCTTTAATTTACTAATTTTCATAATTGTTAATTTAAACTTTTTTGTTTTTTTTAGTAGTTTTAAGTAATGGTATTTGTTATGGAGTTTTAGAATTTTGGAACATAAACATTTGTAAGCCTAGTTAATGGTATTTAAGTCTTTGGGGTGTATGATACAATTTTATAATTTTAAATTATCCTTTAAAGGAATTTATCATACTTCAGATTTGGATAAATGATTGGAGAGTGAATTAGTTTGACTCTCATATAATTTATTAGTCTGAATTACTTAATATCAATTCACTGATTTACATATTTCCCACTAAATATATGTTGTTACTGACAAATACATGTGAAATTCATATTGTTTTGAAAATTTAGAGGGTACTGCTGGAAAATATTAATGCATTTCCTTAATAGATTTGGTGTGTATGACTTTGGGTGGTTCTGGTTAGTGCATCATGAAATTGTAGACTTTGATCAAAACTGTGTTAACTCTTGTAATGAGCAAGCACATGGCTGTGTTCTTACATTTTTAAAGACTATAAGTACTATTGATAAACTCTAGTATCATGAATAATTGGACTTTGGGAGGTATTTAAGGAATTTTTTTCAGATTTCCTTTTATAAATATATTTTTTGACATATATGTAGAATCATAGTATCATTTATTGCTGGTAAGGATCTAAAAGGCACTGGTTTTACTTTTCTGATAAATATCTATATAATTTCCCAGTACCAACTTGGTTGACTTTTATTTTCACAAAAAGATTGCAACTCTTAAGATTTTGGGAAGTGTATATATTTTGTATATAAAATAGAAACATAAAAAGGAGTGGATATGTTGTATTACAGAATTGATTGGAGCATTAGCAGTAAATTCCCACCCAGTACTGTGTTTACTAAAAAGCAGGAAATGCATGGAAATAGAATATCTTTTATGCTAAAATTAATATGCCTTATAGATGTTATAAAGAGTAGATGTAAATCTTACAGTTCATACTGAAAATGTTGGCTATTTAAAAAATATTGTGGAGCATTGAAAGTAAAACACCATAAGCATTTTCTGAAGAGAAAATTAATACAGGTATTTGATGATACTGAAAATAAATGACAAGTCAAAACCATCATTTTGTCAATAGGGAGTTTGGGGAACTCATTGAGTGAGTACATGATTAAGAAAAACAAAAAAGATAATTGGATATGAAGAAGTTGCCATAGTGTTTGAAGCCTTAGTTGAGTATTCTCGCCTAATAACATTCCTAAGGGTTTGCTCCATCTCATTTTTACATTTAGTGCAGAAGATCAACCCAAGATTTATTTTTGGCAAGTTCATTTTTGAAACAAATGATAAACAATCAGGTAGACCTCACTTTCTTAACTTAGAAATATTCCAGGAATTATCCTTTCCCAAGAGAATAACACCAAATACCATGTAAGGATTGTAGACTTATAGAATTATTTTATCTTGTCCTTGTTCATCTATTTTAAGTTTATCTAGAAGTTTTGGCAGCCAAAAGATTATACAAAAGCAAAGTTAATATTCCACCTCCAAAGGAGGACTAATAGTTGGCACTAAGAACCAACAGTAATGAGAAACCGGTGGTCAGTAAAAACGCAATCATTGTACTGATTGAGAGTGAAAACTTTTAGTTGGTTCATTTCAGTAGTTGAGTAATTTAAAAACATTATTCAAAGATTATAAGAAACACTTAACAATTGTGTGTATATTCCTTCATCTAATAACTTTATTTTTTTAAAGATTTATATAGCTTTTTAAAAAGCAGGTTATTAACAATTGTTTCAAAGTAATCTGGAATATTTACATTATAATGTGATGTGAGATTTTAACAGGACATTCTCATTTAAATGTAGTAAAATTTATTATAATACTTAATGTCATTTTTGGGGATCCCAAAGACTCCTCCTTTTACAGTCAACAAACATGGTAATTGTAAATACTACACAAGGGTGGGATTTTATAGCCTTTGTAGTTTATCAGCCCTTAATTTAAGGAAGAAAAGTAGATTTTCTTCACAATTGATAACTCACAAAGAGAAATGTATTGTTTTACCCCTTTTCAAGCCATGTTGGCCAAATAAGTAATGATGGATGTCCAGATTATATCAATTATCATAAATTATCTTTCTATTGCTATAATTTTAAAAAATCTGGATAATTATAATGGCTATACAGACACATTGAAAGTGGGTGATACACTTTTCTTCAGTTATCTTACTACTCAAGTGAAAATTGAGTTCACAAGAAAAGTAAAATGAATAACTGGGTTTCTTGAGTAATATATGAATTTCTGTAAGGAGGAAAAATATTTGTGGACTCAGTATTGTCTTAAATTATTTTTGTTAGACCATTGTTTAATGCATAAAACTTAATGCAAATGTATAAACTTATGCTCTTAGCCCTTATAAAATTAAAAAGTAGATTACACATAACTACGTTTTTTCTGAAGAGAAAATTAATACAGGTATTTGATGATCCTGAAAATAAATGACAATTCAAAACCATCATTTTGTCAATAAGGGAGTTTGGGGAACTCATGGAGTGAGTACATGATAAAAGAAAAAATAATAGGATATGAAGAGGTTGCCATGCTGTTTAAATCTTTAGTAGGGTATTCTCATCTAACAAAATTCGTAAGAGTTTACAGTAATTAAAATGTGAAATAATGTAATATTCAGGATGTTTTGTTTAATCTTTCCTTGAAATACAAATATTGGTGTTGCCTCTTGGCTTTTTTCCCCCTATGTCTATACTATGGTGTGCTGTTGGAACTCAAATTTTATCTTTTTTCTCCTGCCAGACTGCTCTAAAACATCTTTGTCATGTTATTTGAACTTCATTTGTTATAAATATTATTATAAGTCCATCTCTGTTCGTTTCTATTAGCTAGAGACAGTACCTGCAGAGAACTAAAACTTCCTAGTCTTTTGATTCCACCTTGAGACCAAAATTGTCTTAAACCCTTGACTATAGAGAATTACAGAGGTAATTCATTTTGTGGTTGTGGCCCTGTATAAGAATAAAAATTATCTATGGTGATGGTAGATAACTTGATATATTAATAACATTTTGAACTAGGGTAACACATTTTAATGATATTGTAAAGCTAAATGATGTGATTCCCCAAGCTCATTGGTAAGGGGTGCTGAATGTATTTATTGGTTTAGAAAATAAACTGCAGTCAAAAGTGGCCCCTCCTTCTCTGTTCATGAGTACTGTCCCAGCATTTTTGTGGTGAATCTCGTTTAGCTGTAATCTATCTCTGTTTCTATCAGATTGTGGTCACCTCTGTTTTTCTTGTGACCAACTCTGTTTTGTTTTCTGTTGAGTGGATCCTTCCTATAAACTCCCTTAAGCTCTTTCAGTTTTGTTTTCTCTATTATCTTGAATGTGATCCCCTTTATATTCCTTTGACATTAACACTAACCAAGAATTTGAAAGGTATTTTTGAGAATTATCAGGTTGAACCATTTGCTATGCTCTGACTCCTTTCTACCCCTGTGCCCTTTGTTTACCACCTGTTATGTAATGCTTATTATTCTTGTTCCCTTCATTAACCAGGGTACTCTCCTAATTTCTTTATCACTCTGATTTGCACATCTTTTTCTCAACCTATCACTGTTACCCTCGTTGACAACAGTGTCCTCATGTTTATTCAATTGGTTTTTATCTAGTCAAAGTTAAAATGTAGATTGTATTAATATTTGCTAATAATTTCCCTGCCATGTGGTAAAAGATTGGCCTTCAATCCTGGCTTCACCAGTTGTGTGATTTTGATCAGTTGATTTCATTCAAAAATATTAGGTTCCTGTAGTCCACCAGGTATACAGTGGTATAACACAGCCTCTTCTCATGGGTTACACAGTCTAGTGGGGCTTAATGATATGCAAATAAGCAATTTACTTAGTGACAGATGCCAAGAGAGGTAAAGTATTGGTATTTGGAGAGCATTCAGAAAGAGCACCTACCCTCTTAGGACTAAATTTCTAAGGTTCTTGAACATCTCCAACTTTTAAAATTGATAGCATGTCTTTTAAAGTGAATACAAACCATACCTAAATACTGATTTGCTCATCATTCCTGTTTGGCAAATTATTAGTTATATTGTCATTAAAAAAACTTAGATTTTGGTTAGCCCACCATTCTTTGTAATGGTTTTCTCATCCACAAAAAGGAATTTGGAGTAGACAAGTTCTGAGACACCTTCAATGCTAAGTTCTTTGATTTTTCAGTCACAGATGTGTGTTTTAAGCAGCACAGAATACTGTGTATGGAACATTGCTGGTCCCGTGGGGTCAAACAGAATGAGTTTTATTCACATGTAGTGTACAGTCTGTCTTTTGAAAGGATTTAATTCAGTGGCATAGATCAGTGCCTCCCCACTGTGTGAACCCCCCGCCCCCCATCCACTATCCTTTTGACATCGCACAGAGCCATTACTTTTCCACTGTCTCTATTACTAGTGCTGTACTCTGCTTCTTGTAAGTACACACACACACACACACACACACACAAACAAACTTGTAGTTGACATTCATTATTGTTCAGCTTCAGCTTCAGGTGTACAGTGCAGTGATCAGGCATCTACATCATCCCTGAGGTGGTCTCCCTAATGAGACAAGTGTCCATCGGATACCCTACAAAATCTTTACAACATTATTGATTACATTCACCAAATTCATTTTCAAAACCCCGTGGCCGTCTTGTGGTTACTGACTATTTTCTAATCTCCTCACCTTCCCCCTTATCCCCACCCCCCCTCCCATCTAGCAACCCTCAGTTTTTCCTCTGTGTCTCCAAAACTGTTTCCGATTAGTTCATTTACTTATTCTTTTCTTTAGATTCCACATATAAGTGAGATCATATGGTATTTGTCTTTCTCTGTCTGACTTATTTCACTTAATGTTCTCTAGGTCCATCCATGTTGTTGCAAATGGTAAGATTTCTTTCTTTATGGCTGCGTAACACTCCGTTGTATAAATGTACCACAGTTTCTTAATCCAGTCATCTACTGATGGGTATTTCGGTTGTATCCATGTCTTGGCTATTGTGTATAGTGCTGCAATAAACATAGGAGTGCATAAAGTTTTTTGAATAGAATTTTGGATTTCTCCGGATACCTAGGAGTGGGATTGCTGGATCATAAGGTAGTTCCATTTTCAGATTTTTGAGATACCTCCATACTGTTTTCCATAGTGGCTGCACCAATCTGCATTCCCACCAACAGTGCACAAGTGTTCCCTTTTCTCCACATCCGCGGCAGCACTTGTTGTTTGTTGATTTATTGATGACAGCCATTTTGACTGGGGTGAGGTTGTATCTCATTGTGGTTTTTATTTGCATTTCTCTGATGGTTAGTGAGGGTGAGCATTTCTTCATATGTCTGTTTGCCATCTGTATGTCCTTTTTAGAAAAATGTCTCTTAATGTCCTCTGCCCATTTTTTAATTGGGTTGTTTGTTTTTTTGGAGTTGAGTTTTTTTTTATAAATTTGTGATATTAACCCCTTATCAGATATATCATTGGCAAATATCTTTTCCCATTCAGTAGGATCCCTTTTTGTTTTATTCCTTTGCTGTGAAAAAAACTTTTTAGTTTGATATAATCCCACATGTTTATTTTTTTCTCTTACTTCCCTTGTGTGAGGGGCTATATCAGTAAAAATCTTACTCTGGGTAATGTCTGTGAAGTTTCTTCTTATATTTTCTTCTAGGAATTTTATGGTTTCAGATTTTACATTTAAGTCTTTAAGCATTTTGAATTTATTTTTGTATATGGTGTAAGGAGGCGGTCCAGTTTCATTTTTTTGCATGTGTCTGTCCAGGTTTCCCAGCACCATCTCCTCCTCTTCCTCTTCCTCCTCCTCCTCCTTCTTTAAATGGGAAAAACAAATTTAATTTTGCAAATACAGGAGCCCCACAAAGATGAGAGGCTCCAGTCCTTTTTCTTCTAATTGAATGCTATCTTCATTCATCCATGCAAGTTCAATCCTTTTCCTCTGCTCCTTTTATGTTTTTGTTACAAATTATCCCTCTTTATGCTGTGAGTTTATTTCTGAGTTGCAGTAGCGATTGTCTTCTTTCTTAAAAAAGATGTTCTTACCTCCTTTAATCTTTATGTTATATTTAAGGTTATAACACCCTATTCTGAATAAGGGTTGCAGCTTCCCAATTTTCTCTGTCTTAGTCATCTTGTTTATAGCTTTGTATTTTCTTGTCATTAAGTTTAGTGTAGAATAACCTCCTTCAGTATTTTCTGTCATGAAGGTCTTGTGGTAAATTCCCTCAGGTTCTCTATGTCTAGGAAAGTCTTTATTTCTCCTTATCTAAAAGATAACATTGCTGGATATAATTATTATTTACTGATCATTTCTCTTTCAATAATGTGAATATTTGATTCTCCTAGCTTGTAGGGTTTCTGCTAAAAAATCCAATGATAATCTAATGGGATTTCCTTTATAGTTTGTCTTTTTCTGGTCTGTCTTGAGAATTCTGTCTTTGTCACTCATTTTGGACAGTTTTAACATAATGTGTCTTGGTGAAGGCTTTTTTGGATTGAAATAACTAAGTGTTCTGTTTACTTCTTGGAGTCGAGGATCCATTTCTTTCCATAGGTTTGGGAAGTTCTCTTCCACTATTTGTTGGAAGAGACAACAACAATGGGTCTGCTTATGGTAGACCCATTATTCTTATATTGCTCTTTCTAATGGAGGCAGTTAGTTCTCATAGTAGTGTCTTTCATTTCTTTTACTCTTGATTCTCTTCTTCCACCTGAGCCATTTCTGTCTTCTATATCACTAATTCTTTCCTTCATGTTGTCTGCTTTCTTTTCTAAGATTGCTAATTCATTCTTCATTTTTTTTGTTGAATTCTACAGCTCCAGAATTTCTGTTTGGTTCTTTTTTTAGTTTTATTCTCTTTAATGAAGTATTCTTTTTGTTCAATGATCTTATTTCTGAGTTTTCTTGTGTCTTGTTGAGTTTTCTCAGAACTGCAATCTTGAATTCTGTGTCATTTAAATCATATTTTCCCCTGTCTTTATTTACTGGAGATTTTTTATTTTCTTTCTGAGCTGCCTTGTTACCTTGGTTATTCATAATGTTTGATGGATTATTTCTCTGCTTGGGAATTTGTAGGAATGAAAAGTGGTGGTTTCTTTTTTTCTTTTAGAATTTAATATTTCACTGTTTATCAGATTGATAAGTAGAGCTCTTTCTTTTGTCTTCCAGTAGGTGGAGCTGCAGCACAAGTTTTTATTTTCTCTTACCTGTACTACTGGGGCTTTGGGGGTCTCTGCGCGGTGGTGTTGCTTAGGCTGGAAAATACTCCATATTCCCCAAGGATATGGGCGTTCTTTTTACCACCTGGCCACCCATAGTGGCAGGCTATGTGTCTCCTGTGTGCTCCTGGCACTGCTTTCCTGTAGTTAGAATTGCTAGCAGTGCTGCTCTGAGTTGACCCAACAGCCTCTACTGGGTTGCACCTAGATAGTTGGGGGATGGGTGAGCAGGGCTAAGTGGGTTTGAGTGTCCATGGTTTTGCCCTTGTGAGTTTACCTGCAATGAATGCAAATGACTCAGGCTAGAATGCTTTTCAAAATTTTTTCCCAGCCCATTTGTGATCTGATAGGATTTTACTTCCAAAAGTGCCACAGGGGGTGGGGTGGGCAGGTCCCTGAATCTGCTGAATCTCTTGTCCAGTGCTGGTGGGCTTTGGAGCACTGCTATATTTTTTGCACCATTTCTCTGCCATTGACCCTGGGTCTAATCTCTATGTGTGACAGCCACTCAGGCCCGATTTCTTTCTCTCCACCTCCAGTCTGGTATGCTCATGGAGGCTACACACCAGCCCTTTGCTGGTATCATGTTTGCTGGGGCCATGCTGAGTGTTAGGCTATGTTTGGCTTCTGTCTCTGTTTTTCTCCCTCCCTGTCCCATCTCTGTTGTTCATTCAGATATGCCCACCTTGAGATGTTTTAGTGCACGATGTCTCAGACATGTTTTTGTATTGAGCAATCCTTTTTTGAATTATACCTGTCCCACTTGTAAATTCAAAGGGATTGATCTGGAGGTCCTCTCATGCCACAATATGGCTCACGTCACTTTTGTGTGTTTTAATTTTTATATGAATGGGATGAGTTTTCTAAATCACAGAGTGGAGCAGATCTGCATCCTTGGACATCCTGGCAATTCCTGTGCAGTTAGCCAGTCAAATTTGCACAATCTGAGGCAGCAAGCAGGGGTAAGAGGTCTTCCACACACTCCCAAATTCCATATCAACACTGGCCCAAGTCAGGAACCCTAAGTAAGAAATTACCTTGGTCGGCATGATGCAGAGAGAGAGATTATGAGGTTATTGCTAAAATTGGATCTGATTGGGTTATGGAATTGGGAAGTGGCAGAGACATCTAAAAGTTAAGATAAATGAAAATATGAATAAAATTAAAAATCTGAATATATTCCATTATTGTGGTTAACAGCCTGGGCAATTCTGAGAAAACATTACCCTGAATGAGAAATAGGGTGACTTGGCAGTGCTCAGGATAAAGGATTACTTAAAAAATCATCTCTGTTTCTTCTGTTCTGTTGGTGAATGTAATAGCAGAAAATGACCAGACTGACTTGAAAATAAGCAGCATAAGCAGGACAGCCATATTGGGAAATTCACCAGGGCTGACACAAGACTCACAGAGATAAAGGAGCTTGACATAACCCATTTTCATGTATTGCTTTCCAGAAAAGCTTTCTCTCCTACTTATAGGCAAATGTATTACCTTGGACATCTGAGAGCAAAAATTCATGTTTGTCCAGAAGAAGTTTGTTTCTAGGCAGTTCCTTAAGAGAACTAGGACATTTGTTTATTTGTTTTATTTTTTTATAAAAGGCAAAGACTAGAGTTGTTTAGTATAAGGCACTATGTAGATGGAAAAATGTGCGGATATGTTTTATTGCAATGATCTATTACTATACAATACAGTAGAAATCAGAGTAGCACACAGGGTTCAGTGCTGTGTCCAGTGAAGGGAGTCTGGATTGGGTGAAGCGTATGTGTACATAAGAAAACAAAGTATACTGAAAGAAGACTAATTAGAAGCCAAATTAATGTCCTCAGAGCATTTATTTGCTTTTCCTTTTTTTAAAATTTATTGGGGTGACAATTGTTAGTAAAATTACACAGATTTTAGGTGTACAATTCTGTATTACATCATCTATAAATCCCATTGTGTGTTCACCACCCAGAGTCAGTTCTCCTTCCATCACCATATATTTGATCCCCCTTACCCTCATCTCCCACCCCCCATTTACCCTCTGGTAACCACTAAACTATTGTCTATGTCTCTGAGTTTCTGTTTCTCATTTGTTTGTCTTGTTCTTTTGTTGTTTTTGGTTTATATACCACATATCAGTGAAATCATATGGTTCTCTGCTTTTTCTGTCTGACTTATTTCGCTTAGCATTATACTCTCAAGATCCATCCATGTTGTCACAAATGTTCCTATATCATCTTTTCTTACCGCTGAATAGTATTCCATGGTGTATATATACCACAACTTCTTTATCCATTCATCTATCGAAGGACATTTTGGTCGTTTCCATGTCTTGGCCACCGTAAACAAAGCTGCAATGAACATTGGAGCACACGTGTCTTTATCTCTAAATGTTTGCAGATTTTTTGGGTAGATACCCAGGGAGGGATTGCTGGGTCATATGGCAATTCTATTCGTAAGTTTTTGAGGAACCTCCACACTGCCTTCCATAATGGCTGCACCAATCTGCATTCCCACCAACAGTGTATGAGGGTTCCTTTTTCTCCACAGCCTCTCCAACATTTGTTACTATTTGTCTTGTTGATGATAGCCATTCTGACTGGGGTGAGGTGATATCTCATTGTGGTTTTGATTTGCATTTCTCTGATGCTTAGTGATGTTGAGCATTTTTTCATATGTCTATTTGCCATTTGTATGTCCTCTTTGGAGAAATGTCTCTTTAGGTCGTCTGCCCATTTTTCAATTGGGTTGTTTGTTTTTTTGTTGTTGAGTTGCATGAGTTCATTGTATGTTTTGGATATTAGCCCCAGAGGCACTGTTTGCAAAAATTTTCTCCCATTCAGTTGGTTGCCTCTTTATTTTGTCGATGGTTTCTTTTGCTGTGCAGAAGCTTTTAAGTTTCATATACTCCCATTCGTTTATTTTAGCTTTTACTTCCCTTGCCTTTAGAGTCAAATTCATAAAATGCTCTTTGAACCCAAGGTCCATAAGTTTAGTACCTATGTTTTCTTCTATGTAGTTTATTGTGTCAGGTCTTATGCTTAAGTCTTTGATCCATTTTGAATTAATTTTGGTACATGGTGACAGTCCAGTTTCGTTCTTTTGCACGTGGCTTTCCAATTCTGCTAGCACCATTTATTGAAGAGGCTGCCTTTTCTCCATTGTATGTTTTTTTGCTTCTTTGTCAAAAATTATCTGTTCAGGAAGGTGACGTCATAGGAATGGTGGCAGCGGACTGCACTTTTTGAGTTCTCCTCCGGATCTTATCAGAAACGGGACATTTATAACCCATCAAAGGACTCTCTGCTCATCACGCAGAACAGCTGAGAGACTCGTGCAAGGATTACTTGCAGGTGGGGACAATTGGGCGAGCAGGGGAAGAGGAAAAGGAGCAGAGTGGAGACACGGCCTGCATCTGCGGCTGTGGGGATGTGGCCTGCACCTTCGGCTGTGGAGGCACGACCCGCACCTTCAGCTGTGGAGACGCGGCCCGCACCTTCGGCTGTGGAGACGCGGTCCACACCTGTGGCTGCGGGGACGTGGCCGCATCTACAGTGGTGGAATCCTGGGCAACATCTGCAGCTGCAGAGATGCAGGGGATCCCAGAAAGGAACAGAGAACACACAAGCCAGGAGGTGGGCATTTTCCCTGCGTCCCACAGCTGATCTCTCCCACCAAGGGGGCAGCATACCCAGCATTTGAGGCAATAACCTCAGCTGATACCTCCAGTTAAGCCCTAGGCCGGACAAAGGACACAAACTCCATACCTGGGCCCCTCCCCCTGCTCTTCCAATCCTACCCCTGCCCTTTCAGAGACTTGAACTGGCCCCTGAACTGAGGAGTGGTGTCAGATTACAGAGGAGCCTTGGTGCTCGGGCTCTGGGAAGACTGGTGGGCGGCTCTGGCCCAGGGAGGAGGCTGGGAGGATTGTGATTTTTGCTGGGCTAGGAGAGAGGGGACTCCTCTGCCCCCAGCACCATCTTTTCTGGCCTGTAGGAAGAGTGTGACACAGCTGGGCTGGGAAAGAGAAGACCCCTCCATCCCCAGCCCCCACCCTTTCTGGCCTGCCTAGGGCAGGGAAATTACAACTGCGGAGACACTCCCAGGGATCAGCAGTAGGCGGCAGACACAGCTCCCAGCTTTCAGCAGCTCAGAAATCTCCCGCCCGCCACACACACACACACACACACACACACACACACACACACGGAAGAAGTGCCCTAAGACTCAGGAGAACTGGACACAGGGCTAGTAGTGCTACTCTCAGTGTGCATATGTGCAGGCAAGGGCAGAAACTGCACTGGCTTTGTAAAAACTATAGTCCAGACCCCTCAGCCCCACACACCTAAATCTGCAGTCCCAACGTCACTCTAGAAACCAGGTGACTGGCTCTACCTGCACAATACGCAGGGGACTCTTTGGTACAGCAGAGGACAACCTGGAGATTTCTTGGTGGGCTTAAGCCAAGACTGGCGCTGCTTTCTGTTTTGTTTTGTCTTTATATCTTTGATATCTTTGCCTGTGTTGAGTGGGGGTTGTTGTTGTTTTTACATGTGAATGTATTTGATTTTTTCTTTGTTGTTGTTGTTGTTGTGCTTGGTGATTTGCTGTGTTCTGAAATTGCCCTATCAGGGCCCAGCTAAAGAGGCACAAGATTCAACATACACAGTGGCCAACTCCAGACCAAACCAGAGTACTACCGGGCTTGAACTACAAGTGACAAACCCAGAGGGAATTCTCTACAGGCACAAGAGCCCATAGAGGCCAAACCACATTTAAGCTGTCAACCCTCACGCAGCAGAACACCTTGCAGTGGGCGGAGCCAAGTCTCACAACTAGTCAGCCTAGGAGTTAACCCCACCGACTCACAAGCGGAAAGCAATTAAAGATCTTCTTTAACAGGACAACATACACAACACAAGAGTCACCTTTGGAGCACAGGAAGAGGAGAAGAACGAAGTAGTGCAAGTCAAATATAAAGGACACATACTACATAAGATAACCCAGCAAAAACTAAGAACTCTAGGGGATCTACCAAATACATCGAAGCAAACACAGAGAGTCAGCCAGAATGGGGAAACAAAGAAACATGTCCCAAATAAAAGAGCAGAAGAAACCTCCAGAAATGGAACCAAATGAAATAGAGGTAACCAACCTATCAGAGACAGAGTTCAGAACACTGATGATAAGAATGTTACAGGAGCTTAGAGAGGACATCAAGAAGGATGTAGAAATCATAACGAACAACCAGTTAGAAATAAAGAACACAATTACTGAAATAAAGAACTCACTTGAAGGAATTAACAGCAGGTTAGATGAAGCAGAGGATCGAATCAGCGACTTAGAAGACAAGTTAGCAGAGATCACCCAAACAGAACAACGGAAAGAAAAAAGAATATAAAACAATGAAGATGGTTTAAGAGACCTGTGGGATAACATCAAGTGAAACAACATACGCATCATAGGAATACCAGAAGGTGAAGAGAGGAAGCAAGGGATTGAGAACATATTTGAAGTAATAATGTCCGAAAACTTCCCTAACCTGATGAAGGAAACCAACATAGAAGCCCAGGTAGTGCAGAGAGTTCCAACCAGGATAAACCCAAACAGGTCCACACCAAGACACATTATAGTTAAAATGACAAAAGTTAAAGACAGAGAGAATCCTAAAAGCAGCAAGAGAAAGACAGAGTGATACATACAAGGGAACTCCCATAAGACAATCAAATGACTTTTCTACAGAAACTTTGCAGGCCAGAAGGGAGTGGCAGGAGATACTCAAAGTGATGGAAAACAAAGACCTACAACTTAGATTGCTTTATCCAGCAAAGCTATCATTTAAAGTTGATGGAGAGATAAAGAGCTTCCCAGAAAAGAATAAGCTAAAAGAATTTATTACCAGCAAGCCAGCATTGCGAGAAATACTAAAAGGACTTCTGTAAATAGAAGAAAGATGAAAACAATCTAACCACAAATTTAAAAATGGCAATAACTATGTACCCATCAATAATCACTTTAAATGTAAATGGACTAAATGCTCCAATCAAGAGACATAGTGCGGCTGAGTGGATAAGAAAGCAAGGCCTTGTATATGCTGTATACAAGAGACTCACCTCAGATCAAAAGACACACACAGGCTGAAAGTGAAGGGTTGGAGTAAGATATTTCATGCAAATGGAAATGAGAAAAAAGCTGGAGTTTCAATACTTGTTTCTGACAAAATAGACTTTAAAATGAAGAACATATTAAAAGACAAAGATGGGCACTATATAATAATAAAGGGATCGATTCGACAAGACAAAATAACCCTAGTAAACATTTATGCACCCAACATAGGAGCACCTAAATATATAAAACAGATATTGACTGACATAAAGACAGAGATCAACAGTAACACTATCATAGTAGGGGACTTCAACACACCTCTGACAACAAGGGACAGGTCTTCCAGACAGAAAATCAATACGGAAACAACAGCCTTAAATGATACATTGGACCACTTGGATTTAATCAATATTTTCAGAGCATTTCACCCCAATGCTGCAGAATACACGTTCTTCTCAAGCGCACATGGAACCTTTTCCAAGATAGACCATATGTTAAGCCGCAAAACAAGTCTTGATAAATTTAAGAAAATTGAAATGATACCAATTGTCTTCTCTGACCACAGTGCTGTGAAATTAGAAATGAACTACAGGAAAAAAACTGGAAGGCACACAAATTCATGGAGGCTGAATAATATGTTACTAAATAATGAATAGGTCAAGCAGGAGATCAAGGAAGAAACCAAAAGATATCTCGAGACTAACGAAAATCAAAACATGGTGACCCAAAATCTATGAGATGCCGCGAAAGCAGTCCTAAGAGGGAAGTTCATAGCATTGCAGGCCTACCTAAATAAATAAGAAACATCACTAATCAACAGTTTATCTTCACACTTAAGTGAGCTGGAAAAAGAACAACAAAATAAGCCCAAAGGGAGTACAAGGAAGGAGATAATATAGATTATAGCAGGAATAAATGAAATAGAAACCAGAAAAACAATACAAAAGATCAATGAATCCAAGAGTTGGTTCTTAGAGAAAATAAACAAAATTGACAAACCTTTAGCTAGAGTCATTAAAAAAAAGAGAGAGAGAGGACCCAAATTAATAAAATCAGAAATGAAAGAGGAGAAGTGACAACAAACACCGCAGAAAAACAAAAAACGTTAAGAAATTACTGTGAGCAACTATATGCCAACAAATATGACAATTTGGAAGAAATGGACAATTTTCTAGAAGCATACAATATTCCAAGGCTAACTCAAGAAGAAACAGAAAACCTTAATAGACTGATCACCACCAGGGAAATTGAATCAGTAATCAACAATCTCCCAACAAACAAAAGCCCTGGACCAGATGGCTTTACAGGTAAATTTTACAAAACGTTCAAAAAAGATTTATCTTCTATTCTCCTCAAGCTCTTCCAAAAAATCCAAAAGGAGGGAAGACTCCCAAACACTTTTTACGATGCCACTATCACCCTGATCCCCAAATCAGACAAAGACACCACAAAAAAAGAAAACTACAGGCTGATATCGCTAATGAACATAGATGCAAAAATCCTCAAAAAGGGCAGCGGGGCGCACTTTTTGAGTTCTTCGTCTGATCTTATCAGAAACGGGAAGCTTATAACCCATCAAAGGACTCTCTGCTCATCACGCAGAACAGCGAAGAGACTGGCGCAGGGATTTCTTGCAGTGCCCAGCTTAAGAGGCACAAGATTCAACATACCCAGCGGCCAACTCCAGACCAAGCCAGAGTACTACCGAGTTTGACCTACAAGTGACACACCCAGAGGGGATTCTTTACAGGCACATAGAGGCCAAAGGGTAAACCACATCTAAGTGGTCAACCCTCATGCAGCAGAATACCCTGCGTGGGCAGAGCCAAGTCTCACAACTAGTCAGCCTAGGAGTTAACCCCACCTACTCACAAGAGAAAAGCAATTAAGGATCTTCTTTAACAGGACGATATACACAACACAAGAGTCACTTTTAGAGCACATGCAGGGGAGAAGAACGAAGTAGTGCAAGTCAAATATAAAGGACATTTATTATATACTAATCCAGCAAGAACTAAGAACTCCAGGGCATCTACCTAATACATCGAAGCAAACACAGAGAGTCAGCCAGAATGAGGAAACAAAGAAACATATCCCAAATAAAAGAACAGAAGAAACCTCCAGAAATGGAACTAAATGAAGCAGAGGTAACCAAACTATCAGAGACAGAGTTCAGAACACTGATGATAAGAATGTTTAAGGAACTTAGAGAGGACATCAAGAAGGATGTAGAAATCATAACGAACAACCAGTTAGAACTAAAGAACACAGTTACCGAAATAAAGAACTCACTTGAAGGAATTAACAGCAGGTTAGATGAAGCAGAGGATTGAATCAGCGACTTAGAAGACAAGTTAGCAGAGATCACCCAAACAGAACAACAGAAAGAAAAAAGAATAAAAAACAATGAAGATGGTTTAAGAGACCTCTGGGATAACATCAAGCGCAACAACATGCGCATCATAGGAATACCAGGAGGTGAAGAGAAGAAACAAGGGATTGAGAACATATTTGAAGTAATAATGTCTGAAAATTTCCCTAACCTGATGAAGGAAACCAACATACAAGTCCAGGAAGTGCAGAGAGTTCCAACCAGGATAAACCCAAACAGGTCCACTCCAAGACACATTATAGTTAAAATGGCAAAGATTAAAGACAAAGAGAGAATCCTAAAAGCAGCAAGAGAAAGACAGAGGGTTACATACAAGGGAACTCCCATAAGACTATCAAATGACTTTTCTGCAGAAACATTGAAGGCCAGGAGGGAGTGGCAGGAGATACTCAAAGTGATGGAAAACAAAGGCCTACAACCTAGGTTGCTTTATCTAGCAAGGCTATCATTTAAAATTGACGGGGAGATAAAGAGCTTCCCAGAAAAGAATAAGCTAAAGGAATTCATTACCACCAGGCCAGCATTGCAAGAAATACTAAAAGGACTTCTGTAAATAGAAGAAAGATGAAAACAATCTAACCACAAATTTAAAAATGGCAATAACTATGTACCCATCAATAATCACTTTAAATGTAAATGGACTAAATGCTCCAATCAAGAGACATAGTGCGGCTGAGTGGATAAGAAAGCAAGACCCTTGTATATGCTGTATACAAGAGACTCACCTCAGATCAAAAGACATACACAGGCTGAAAGTGAAGGGTTGGAGTAAGATATTTCATGCAAATGGAAATGAGAAAAAAGCTGGAGTTGCAATACTTATCTCTGACAAAATAGACTTTAAAATGAAGAAAATATTAAAAGACAAAGATGGGCACTATATAATAATAAAGGGATCAATTCGACAAGAGGACATAACCCTAGTAAACATCTATGCACCCAACATAGGAGCACCTAAATATATAAAACAGATATTGACTGACATAAAGACAGAGATCAACAGTAACACTGTCATAGTAGGGGACTTCAACACACCTCTGACAACAATGGACAGGTCTTCTAGACAGAAAATCAATACGGAAACAACAACCTTAAATGACACATTGGACCACTTGGATTTAACCGATATTTTCAGAGCATTCCACCCCAATGCTGCAGAATACATGTTCTTCTCAAGCGCACATGGAACATTCTCCAAGATAGACCATATGTTAGGCCACAAAACAAGTCTGGATAAATTTAAGAAAATTGAAATCATACCAATTGTCTTCTCTGATCACAGTGCTATGAAATTAGAAATGAACTACAGGAAAAAGACTGGAAGACACACAAATTCATGGAGGCTGAATAATATGTTACTAAATAATGAATGGGTCAAGCAGGAGATCAAGGAAGAAATCAAAAGATATCTCGAGACAAACGAAAATGAAAATGCAACGACCCAAAATCTATGAGATGCCGCGAAAGCAGTCCTAAGAGGGAAGTTCATAGCACTGCAGGCCTACCTAAGGAAACAAGAAACATCACTAATCAACAGTTTATCTTCACACTTAAGGGATCTGGAAAAAGAACAACAAAATAAGCCCAAAGGGAGTACAAGGAAGGAGATAATAAAGGTCAGAGCGGAAGTAAATGAAATAGAAACCAGAAAAACAATACAAAAGATCAATGAATCCAAGAGTTGGTTCTTAGAAAAGATAAACAAAATTGACAAACCTTTAGCCAGACTCACTAAAAAAAAGAGAGAGAGGACCCAAATTAATAAAATCAGTAATGAAAGAGGAGAAGTGACAACAGACACCACAGAGATACAAAAAATCTTAAGAAATTACTATGAGCAACTGTATGCCAACAAATTTGACAACCTGGAAGAAATGGACAATTTCCTAGATGCATACAACCTTCCAAGGCTAACTCAAGAGGAGACAGAAAACCTGAATAGACTGATTACCACCAAGGAAATTGAATCAGTAATCAACAATCTCCCAACAAACAAAAGCCCTGGACCAGATGGCTTTACAGGTGAATTTTACAAAACGTTCAAAAAAGAATTGTCACCTATTCTCCTCAAACTCTTCCAAAAAATCCAGAGGGAGGGAAGACTCCCAAACCCTTTTTAGGAAGCCACTATCACCCTGATTCCAAAATCAGACAAAGACACCACAAAAAAAGAAAACTACAGGCCGATATCGCTAATGAACATAGATGCAAAAATCCTCAACAAAATACTAGCGAACAGAATTCAGCAATACATTAAAAAGATCATACACCATGATCAAGTGGGATTCATCCCTGGTATGCAAGTGTGGTTCAACATCCGCAAATCAATTAATGGGATACACCACATTAATAAATAGAAAAATAAAAATCACATGATCATATCAATAGATGCAGAAAAAGCATTTGATAAAATCCAGCAGCCATTTATGATAAAAACCCTTAAGAAAGTGGGAATAGAGGGATCATATCTCAACATAATAAAGGCCATATATGATGAACCCACAGCTAACATCATACTCAATGGGGAAAAGCTAAAACCATTCCCCTTAAGATCAGGAACAAGGCAAGGTTGCCCACTTTCTCCACTTCTATTCACATAGTGCTGGAAGTCCTAGCCACAGCAATCAGAGAAGAAAAAGAAATAAAAGGCATCCAAATCAGTAAGGAGGAAGTAAAACTGTCATTATATACAGATGATATGATACTATATATAGAGAACCCTAAAGACTCCACCAAGAAACTATTTGAGCTGGTAGATAAATTTAGTAAAGTAGCAGGATACAAAAGTAATATTCAGAAATCAGTTGCATTTATATATACCAATAATAAAACATCAGAAGGAGAAATTTAAAAAGCTATCCCATTTACAATTGTTCCAAAGAGTATAAGATACCTGGGAATAAATTTAACCAAAGAAGTAAAAGATCTGTTCTCAGAAAATTATAAGACACTGAAGAAAGAAATGAAAGATAGAAATAGATGGAAACACAAACCATGTTCATGGATAAGAAGAATTAATATAGTTAAAATGTCCATACTACCTAAGGCAATATACATATTCAACGCAATTCCTATCAAACTACCAACCAATTATAATCCTAAAATTTATATGGGACTATAAAAGACCCCGGATAGCCTCAGTAATCTTGAGAAATAAGAACAAAGTGGCAAGTATAACGATACCTGACATCAAATTATACTACAAGGCTACAGTAATCAAAAGGCATCGTACTGGCACAAAAACAGACACAAAGATCAATGGAACAGAGTAGAGTCCAGAAATAAATCCATACCTATATGGTCATTTAATCTATGACAATGGAAGCAAGAATATACGGTGGGGTAAAGACAGTCTTTTCAATAAATGGTGCTGGGAATCCTGGACAGACACATGCAAAAAAATGAAGCTGGACCACCTCCTTACACCATATACAAAAATAAATTCAAAGTGGCTTGAAGACTTAAATGTAAGATCTGAAACCATAAAATTCCTAGAAGAAAATATAGGAAGAAACTTCACAGACATTACCCAGAGTAAGATTTTACTGATATATCCCCTCGCACGAGGGAAGTAAGAGAAAAAATAAACATGTGGGATTACATCAAACTAAAAAGTCTTTTCACAGCAAAGGAAACCATCAATAAAACAAAAAGGGACCCTACTGAATGGGAAAAGATATTTGCCAATGATGTATCTGATAAGGGGTTAATATCACAAATTTATAAAAAACTCACTCAACTCAACTCCAAAAATCAAACAACCCAATTGAAAAATGGGCAGAGGACATGAAGAGACATTTTTCTAAAAAGGACATACAGATGGCAAACAGACATATGAAGAAATGCTCAACCTCACTAACCATCAGAGAAATGCAAATAAAAACCACAATGAGATACAACCTCACCCCAGTCAAAATGGCTGTCATCAATAAATCAACAAACAACAAGTGTTGCCGCGGATGTGGAGAAAAGGGAACGCTTGTGCACTGTTGGTGGGAATGCAGATTGGTGCAGCCACTATGGAAAACAGTATGGAGGTATCTCAAAAATCTGAAAATGGAACTACCTTATGATCCAGCAATCCCACTCCTAGGTATCTATCCGGAGAAATCCGAAACTCTAATTCAAAAATCTTTATGCCCTCCTATGTTTATTGCAGCACTATACACAATAGCCAAGACATGGAAGCAACCGAAATGCCCATCGGTAGATGATTGGATTAAGAAACTGTGGTACATTTATACAATGGAGTGTTACGCAGCCATAAAGAAGAAAGAAATCTTACCATTTGCAACAACATGGATTGACCTAGAGAACATTATGTTAAGTGAAATAAGTCAGACAGAGAAAGACAAATACCATATGATCTCACTTATATGCAGAATCTAAAGAAAAGAATAAGTGAATGAACTAATCAGAAACAGTTTTAGAGACATAGAGGAAAAACTGAGGGTTGCTAGATGGGCGGGGGGGTGGGGATAAGGGGGAAGGTGAGGGGTTTAGAAAATAGTCGGTAACCACAAGATGGCACGGGGTTTTGAAAATTAATTTGGGGAACGCAATCAATAATGTAAAGATTTTGTAGGGTATCCAATGGAGACGTGTCCCATTTGGGAGACCACCTCCAGGGTGATGTAGATGCCTGATCTCTGCGCTGTACACCTGAAGCTGAACAATAATGAATGCCAACTATAACTTTATATATATATATATATATATATATATATATATATATATATATATATATATATATATATATGTATGTAAATGGTTACAGGAAGCGGAGTACAGCATTAGGAATAGAGGCAGTGGAAATGTAATGGGTCTGTGCCATGTCAGAGGGATAGTGGATGGGGGGAGGGGGGATCACAAAAAAACAAATGTCATTGAGGATTGGCATTGATTGGGATAGACTCTTTCTAGCCCTCCCCTCGTCCTCAGCTTGAATTTCATCCCTAAGATTTTTGCCTCACAGTTGCAAGAGGTTTGCAAAAGTTTCATGGTTTCCCACTCCAGAGTATAAAGCAGAAAGGAAATGTAGTGTGTCACATCCTTCAGATGTTCGGTGGAGTTGGATAAAATGTTGATTATAATAGTAAAATTGTGAAAATAAGCCTCATAGCAAAGTATTCTGTGCACCTCCCTCCTTGTGCATGGCTGACAAATAGCTCCTCTACGAGAGGAGATGAGTTTGGCTAAATGGGACAAGTTCTTGTGTGGTAGGGTTTGGAGGGAAGTGGCTAAGAGAGGGGTAAGTGGTCGTTGTTTTTTGCAGGAGTAGCTCACCACTGAGTGGCAGGCAAACCCTCCGGCCTAAGGCAGCGTTGACATGAGCTTCAACACTAAGGCTCTTTGGTAGCTCTTACAAGGACCACATACAGAGATTTAAGCTGGAAAAAAAAATTATCTGTTCATATTATATAGTTTTATTTCTGGGTTCTCAATTCTATTCCATTGGTATATGTGTCTGTTTTTCTGCCAATACCATGTTGTTTTGATTATTGTAGCTCTGTAGTACAAGCTAAAGTCAGGCAGTGTGATACCTCCAGTATAGTTTATTTTCCTTAAGATTGCTTTGGCTATTCGGAGTCTTTTGTGGTTCCAAACAAATCGGATGATTTTTTGTTTTATTTCTTTAAAAAATTCCATTAGGATTTTGATGGGGATTGCATTAAATCTGTATATTGCTTGGGTAATGTGGCCATTTTAACTATGTTGATTCTTCCAATCCATGAGCACGGAATGTCTTTCCATTTCTTTGTGTCTTCTTCAATTTCTTTTAAAAACATCTTAATTGTTTTCAGCATATAGGTCTTTCACATCCTTGGTTAAGTTTATTCCTAGGTATTTTATTCTTTTTGTTGCAATTGCAAAAGGAATTTTTTTTTTGTATTTCATTTTCTGAGATTTCATTGTTAGTATATAGGAATGCAATGGACATTTGTATGTTGACTTTGTAGTCGGCAACTTTACTGTATTCGTTGATTTTTTTCTAAAAGCTTTTTGGTGGAGTCTTTAGGTTTCCTACATATAGCATCATGTCATCTGCAAAGAGTGACAATTTAACTTCTTCATTCCCCATTTGGATGCCTTTTATTTCTTTCTCTTACCTGATTGCTCTGGCATGGACTTCCAACACTATGTTGAAAAGAATAGGTGATAGGGGACAGCCCTGTCATGTTCCTGAACGTAGAGCAAAGGGCTTAAGTTTTTCACCATTAATTATGAGATTAGGTGAGAGTTTGTCATATATGGCCTTTATTATGTTGTTATTTTCCTTCTATACCTATTTTATTAAGTGTTTTGATCATAAATGGATGTTGTATCTTGTCAAATGCTTTTTCTGCATCAATTAATATAATCATATGATTTTTGTCCTTTATTTTGTTTATTTGATGTATCACATTGATGGACTTGCGGATGTTGAACCATCCTTGTGCCTCGGGGATGAACCCCACTTGGTCGTGTTGAATAATCTTTTTAATGCATTGTTGTATTCGATTTGCTAGAATTTTGTTTAGTATTTTTGCATCTGTATTCATCAGAGATATTCATCTGTAGTTTTCGTGTTTTGTGTTGTCCTTACCAGGTTTTGGTATCAGGGTAATGTTGGCCTCTTAAAATGAGTTAGGGAGTACTGTCTCTTCTTCAATTTTTTGGAAGAGTTTGAGCAGTATTGGTATTAGATCCTCTTTGAAGGTTTGGTAGAATTCACTAGTGAAGCCATCTGGTCTTGTTACCATCTGGTCTGTCTCTTGTTACCTTTTTCACCCTGAAATCTGTTTCATCTGATATCAGTATGGGTACACCTGATTTTCTCTGGATACCATTTGCTTGGAGTGTCAATTTCCACCCTTTCACTTTGAGTCTATGCTTGTCCTTGTAGCTGAGATGTGTCTCTTGGAGACAGCATATGGTTGGGTTCAGTTTTTTAATCCAATCTGCTGCTCTGTGACTTTTTATTGGTGAGTTCAGTCCATTTACATTTAGGGTGATTATTGATATGTGAGGATTTCCTATCATTCTATCTTTATTTTTCTGGTAAGGCTGTGTCTCCATTGTTTCTTTGCCTTTTTAATTGTTGTCTGTTATTTCTGTATGGTGGTATTCTATGATGTTTCCCTCTATTTCTTCTTTTATTACAGTATATACTTCAGTTCTAGATTATTTTTGAGTGGTTACCCTTAAGTTTATGTAAAAGAAAGTTTGATATTTAGAGTATTCCATTTTCTTCAGCACGCTTACGTTCTCCATTCCCATATTCTGGTTCAGTCCTTTACTCTCCCCCTTTTTCTGTTATGGTTGCCACAAATTGTCCCTGTTGATGGTCATCGAATATCCAGCCTCCTTTAGTATTTCTTGTAGTGCAGGTCGTGTATTAGAAAATTCCCTCAGCTTCTGTATGTCTGGAAAGGTCTTTATTCCTCCTTTATATCTAAAGGATATCTTTGCTGGATATATTATTCTTGGCTCTTAATTTCTCTCTTTCAATAGTTTTTATATGTGGTTCCACTCTCTCCTGGCTTGTAGAGTTTCTGCTGAAAAATCTGCTGATAATCTAATGGGCTTTCCTTTGTAGGTTACCGTCTTCTTTTCCCTGGCTGCCTTGGGGATTCTTTCTTTGTCATTGATTTTAGACAGCTTCAATTCAATGTGTCTTGGAGAAGGCCTGCTGAGATTGAGGTAATTAGGTGTTCTATTTGCTTCTTGGATTCGAGGATCCAGTTCTGTCCACAGTTTGGGAAGTTCTCATCAATAATTTGTTTGAATATATACTCTGTTCCCTTCTCTCTTTCTTCTCCTTCTTGTATGCCCATTATTCTTATATTGCTCTTTCTGATGGAGTCAGATAGTTCTTGTAGAGTTCTTTCATATCTTTTATGTCTCAAGTCTCTTTCTTCTTCCATCCGTGTCATTTCCAGGTTTCTATCTTAGATGTCACTGATTCTTTCCTCCATCTGGTCAACTCTACTACCCAATCTGGCTATTTCATTCTTAATTTCTTCTATTGAGTTCTTAATCTCCAGAAATTCTATTGGGTTCTTTTTTAAAATTGAATCTCTTTTGTAAAATGGGCATTTTGTTCTTTGATTGTGTTTCTGAGTTCATTAAACTGCCTTTCTGTGTTTTCTTGTATCTCGTTGAGTTTTTTCAGAACTGCAATCTTGAATTCTCTGTCATTTAAGTCACATATTTCCATATGTTTAAGTTCCTTTTCTGGAGGCTTTTCACTTTCTTTCTGAGCTGTCTTGTTGCCTTGGTTATTCATGGCAATTACTGATTTACTGTTTCTCTTCCTAGACATGTACAGGAGTGTGTTCTGCAACAGGTTGATAGGAAGAGGTCTTTCTTTTGTTTTCCAGTATTTGTTGGTAGATGTTTTATTTTCTCTGCGACTGCAGCCTTTTTTTCTCTCTCACATAGTAGTGCTATGTTTTCCCTGCACTATTCCAGCTTCTCACACACTGGGGGGATTCCCTGGGAGATGGGCTTTTCCTCTGTTAATAGTTCACCTGGGTCTCAAGGCGCAGTGTCCGTGTGGGTATGGGGAGAGCGTTTGAAGTTCCAAGGCTCTTCCTGCACCAGATTCAGAGACCGTGTATTTTTCAGCAGTTCTGTTTACTCCTGCAGGGATCTGCCCAGATAGGTGGGGCCAGGGGTGGGGTGAGTTGTGAGAGTTGGCCCAGAACAATGGCGGTGACCACCACCACAGCCGTTCCGCTTCTACAGCTCCTTCCCTTTTGCTGGAACTAGTTGGGGTGCGAATCTGTGTCTGCATTCCACAGTTCTCAGAACAGCAAATATTCTATTGTTTTGATCTGACACTGCTACTGTTATGCTTCTAGCACCGGGCAGGTGAGGGCAGGGTGAGCTCTGGGAGAATAGGGAGGAGGCGGCTAGTCTCAGTCCCTAAGGCTTCCGTTCTCCTCTTGGCAGTGAGGGCTTAAACAACTGTTTTCAGCCTTTTCCCTCAGTCTTTTCTCTGAGGTCTCTGCCATGAGCGTTGGGTTCAGCCGTGTTATATGCTGTCCCCTCAGCCCTGTGGGCCATAAACGGAGCCCTAGCAGTCCGAGTTCTTCTCTCTCCCGCAGCTGAGGTAGTTACAGGATGCATCAAGCTCAGAACACTGAGCTAGGTCTGCATCCTGCGCCTGCGCGGCTCCATCTCTGCACTTCTCCCTTCCCTCCTCCTCCGCTTGCACTATTCACCCATCTTTAGGTGAATTCAGTAGTGTGCGTCTTCATTTTTGCCTGTCTGCTGTGCAGGGAGTCCTTTGTGGAGTTATAGTTGCTCTATTAGTTGTAAATTCCAGGGGAGGTTTACAGAGGCTGTGGGGACAGAGCCCCAGAAAATAGTTTACAGGCTCTCGGCCTCACGTGAAGGGGTGCTGGCTCGGGTAGTGGATGGCCATCGGCTGTGGCTGGTTGGCTGTCAGCTGTGGCCAGTTGGCCAATTGGCCGCTCATATAACTGCTGCGGCTATAGAGGAGAGCCGAGGATTGCCGAGGAGAGCCGAGGATTGCCAAGGAGAGCCGAGGAGAGTGGAGGAGAGTGGAGGAAAGTCATCGGTTGGCAGAAAAACGGACAGCAGGTCGCACATCCGGTGAACCCAGCCTCCAGTGAGACCATAGTGGTATGACTCTCCTACCTATGGCTCCGTGGGTGTTCCTTTTTGGCCTCACCATATCCTGCGTTCTTATGTGAGGAGTGGGACCAGAGACCCTGCGGGCCTCCCTGCACGACAAATGGCGCAGCGAGCAGGGTATGGTGTCGGCTGAAACTCTCCAGAATATACTGGAGCAGTTTACAAATATAGAAGCTCAGCTTCGTGAGCAGAGTACAGTGCCAGCCAACACCTACCGAAGCATAGTGGAGAGGTTTGTGCGTGTGAGAGCTCAGCTTTGGGAGGTACATGAGGAGCGACACCGGGAACGGGAGGCACGGTCTGCCTGGGAGACTCAAGCCTCCAGCTGGCACATCACCCTCTTGGCCATGATCACTTCATTTTGGTGATCTGCTGCGGCCTTAAGATCCGAGGGTGGTGGACATCTTACAAAGAGGCCTCCACCCTCTCAGACAAGTGGCACGGTGTGCAACATACCAGATAGGAATGGCGTCTGACTCTGGGCAGGAGGACATGTGGCCCCCACACAGTGTATGGTGTCCGGTGGCCACTGTTCTCAGGAGTTGGACCCCAAAGGAGAGGTGGGAGGACATGGACGGCTCTCCGGCCAGTGTGTAGAGGGCCCTGCAGGCTCTGGCTGAGTGGTTGCCGGAGGAGGAGAAGGCTACAGCCGGCCGCGTGGGCTGGATGTTCCTCACGGCCTTGAGTCTCAACACGGAAAATGAAATGGCTCAGGTGCTGGACCAGGTGTCCCGGTTGGAAGCGCTGGTAGCCCGGGTCCGCCTGTTAGAACAGGGGCCCCAAGGTGGAGACTCTGAGGCAGAGGCGGAGGACAATGTAGCTCCCAACCCCCAAGCCCGGCCAATGGTAAAACGTGAGCAACCTTTGGGCCCCGGGGGCATTGCTGCAGGCAACCCAGCTGTGACTGAGTTCACAACCTACACCCCATACACTCCCACTGAGTTGCAGGAGCTGGGGAGGCGGTACAGACAGCGCTCTGGAGAGCCAGTCTCAGCTTGGCTATTACGTTTATGGGATGAGGGAGCAGACAGCATTCTCTGCTCCCCAGGCAAGATGGAAAAGCTAGCCTTCGTGACAGCACATCCGTCCCTGCAACAAAGGTTACAAAACTGCCATAGATTGGCCAACAACCAGGGCAACCATTCTCTAATGGCGTGGCTCACTGCTGCAGTACGCACCGTATGGGAACAGGCTGGCAAGCTGCCAGACACTGTGAGTCAATGGCAGTCATATACGGAACTTACACAAATAATCCGTGAAATGGGTATGAGACATGCTATTTTTAACTTCAACATGCAGGGCCCAGATGATGAGCTTTTTACTGCCAGTATGAGAGATTCGGTTTAGGATACTGCACCTGCGAGTGCTTTTGGATCCTTGGTTGCTATTCTTACACCATATGTAGGGTGACGGATCCATGAAGTTACAACTGCCATGGCCACCCTAGGGGATGTTGAAAGCCGGAGGCGAAGGAAGTTAAGAGAGGAGGTCCGTGCAGTTGAGACCTGGAAGCCCAAACCAAAGGTAAAGGGACGAGGTCGCGGGCCTCAGAGAGTAACACGCGCACAGATGTGGCATGATCTCATGGCAGCAGGGGTCGATAGGAAGAAAATAGACCAGCAACCCAATGCACTCCTGCTGGAACTTTGGAAACAGTTGCGTGTGGAACAATAATTCCGGAGAAGCATAAAGGAGGAGTCTGGCAAAGCGCGACCCGTGTCCCTCCAGGACTTCATGCATCCTCTTGAGGCCGACTCCTTTCAGCTTGATTAGGGGTGGGGCCAAGGTACCTGGTCAGAGGGGACGAGCAGGGACCGGAGGCCCCACGTGGAACTGTCCATACATTGGTCCCCTTCTAATGTGCAGAGGGTTTTGGCTCTAGTTGACACTGTCACCGACTGCAGTCTTGTTTATGGGAACCCAGAGGTCTTCCCTGGACCAGCAATCTGCATTGATGGCTACGGGAGAAAAATTGTGACTGTGAAAGCCATTTCCTTACCACTGGGTATAGGAAGGCTTCCTCCTTTTACCTACAAGGTTTATGTCTCCCCTGTTTCGGAGTATATTCTAGGGGTGGACATGCTACATGGCCTCAGCTTACAGACATCGGTAGGAGAGTTCTGTCTCCGGATCTGGGTGGTGAAAGTGGTGACACGCGGGCATGCTCACCACCGTCCTCAAGTGTTGCCACAGCCCTGGCGCGTGGTTACAGTGCGACAGTACCGCCTGCCAGGAGGACAGGAGGAGATTGGTCGTACAATATTGGAATTGGAGAAGGCACATATTGTGAGGCCAACGCACAGTCCCTTTAACTCCCCAGTATGGCCTGTCAAGAAGCCAGATGGGATCTGGCAAATGACTGTGGACTATAGGGAGTTAAATAAGGTGACGCCACTCTTGCACGCTGCAGTGCCTTCAATTCATGATTTAATGGATCGTCTGACTGTCCGCCTAGGGACATATCACTATGTAGTGGACTTGGCCCTGGCAGGTCAAAAGCCCTCACTGTCGATGGTTGGGCCTGATAGCCCCATGGGGTCCGGTTTGACATGATTTGCAAGTGACGTCAGGGGTGGTGGCTGAGTGGCCACCACAAGTGACTGTAATATACAGAGGTCCCGATACTGGGATGATTTTGTGAGGAAACTATGTGCTCTCACTATGGCCTATTATGGGGTCCCCTGTTCTGTTACATGTTGAAACTATGCAAGGGACCCCAAGCACTGCCATAAAGGTCTGGTACCATAAACCGGGAAATGTGCCAGTGGCAGCGACCCTCCTTTCCCAGGACAAAAAGCTAGCATGTATCCTCCCAGATGGAAGGGATTTGCCATTGTTGGTTCCTAAGACTACCGTTTCTTTTCGTCTGTAGGTGTCAGTAGGCTATTATGGCACAGGGACCCTCGCAGAAGACGCTTGTCGCATAGATTGTGAGGCAAGACCCTGTAGGGGTGGAGTGTGGGGACAGAGCCCCAGAAAGTAGTTTACAGACTCTCGGCCTCACGTGGAAGGGTGCTGGCTCGGGTAGTGGATGGCCGTCGGCTGTGGCTGGTTGGCCGTCGGCTGTGGCTAGTTTGCCAATTGGCCGCTGATGTAACTGCTGCGGCTATGGAGGAGAGCTGAGGATTGCCGTGGAGAGCTGAGGATCGCCGAGGAGAGCCGAGGAGAGTCGAGGAGAGTGGAGGAGAGTCGTCGGTTAGTTGGCAGAAAAATGGACAGCAGGTCGCACGTCCGGTGAACCCAGTCTCCAGTGAGACCATAGTGGTATGACTCCCCTACCTATGGCTCCGTGGGTGTTCCTTTTTGGCCTCACCATATCCTGCATTCTTATTTGGGGAGTGGGACCAGAGACCCCGCAGGCCGCCCAGCACGACAAATGGCGCAGCGAGCAGGGTCTCCCACATGACAAATGGCGCAGCGAGCAGTGTCTCCCGCACGACAGAGGCTCACCTCACACCGCCATTTTGATCCAGCTTCTAAGTAGACCAATCAACAGTAAGGAATTTGAATCAGTCATTCATAACCTTTCGAAAAGCTAATGTCCGGGACCAGATGGCTTCACTAGTGCATTCTACCAAACTTTCAAAGAGTATCTAATACCTCTCCTACTCAAACCCTTCCAAAAAACTGAAGAGACAATACTCCCTAACTCATTTTGTGAGGCCCATATTACCCTGATACCAAAACCTGGTAAGGATAGCACCAAGAAAGGAAATTACACACTATCTCAGATGCAAAAAAAAAAAAACTGATGCAAAAGTCCTAAAGAAAATTCTAGCAAATATAATGCAACAATGTATTAAAAAGATTATATATCACGAGAAAGTGGTGTTCATCCCAGGGGCTCAAGGATGCTCCAGCATATGCAAATCAATCAATGTGATACACTACATAAACGAAATAAAGGACAAAAATCATATGATTATATCAATAGATGCAGGAAAAGCATTTTACAAGATACAGCATCCATTTATGACTAAAACCCTTAATGAAATAGGTATAGAAGGAAAATACCTTAACATAATAAAGGCCATATTATGACAAACCCTCAGCTAATATCATAATTAATGGTGAAAAGCTGAAGCCCTTTGCTCTACATTCAGGAATGCGACAGGGCTGTCCCCCATCACCTCTGCTTTTCAACATAGTATGGAAGTCCTAGCCAGAGCAATCAGGCAAGAGAAAGAAATAAAAGGCATCCAAATTGAGAATGAAGAATTGTCACTCCTTGCAGATGACATGATGCTATATATAGAAAACTCTTAAGACTCCCCCAAAAAGCTACTAGGAACAATAAATGAATATATTGTAGTTGCCAGCTACAAAATCAATGTACAAAAGTCCATTGCATTCCTAAATACTAACAATAAAATGTTAGAAAAAGAAATAAAAAAACCCAATTCCTTTTGCAATTACAACAGAGAGAATAAAATTCATAGGAATAAAGTTAACCAAGGATGTGAAAGACCTATATACTGAAAAGTATAAGAAGTTTTTATAAGAAATTGAAGAAGGCAAAAATAAATGGAAAGACATCCACGTTCATGGATTGGAAGAATGAACATAGTTAAAATGGCCATATTACCCAAAGCAATATACAGATTTAGTGATTCCTCATCAAAATACCAATTGAAATTTTTAAAGAAATAGAACAAAAAATAATCAGATTTGTATGGAACCACACAAACATCCAAATAGCGAAAGCAATCCTAAGAAAAAAGAACAATGTTGGAGGGATCACACTCCCTGACTTCAGCTTGTACTACAGGGCAACAATAATCAAAACACTACGTTATTGGCAGAAAAACGGACAGACCAATGGAATAGAATTGGAAACTCAGAAATAAACCCTCCTAAATACGGACAGATAATTTTTGACAAAGAATCCAAAAACAAACAATGGAGAAAAGACTGCCTCTTCAATAAATGATGCTGGTAGAATTGGGAAGCCAAGTGTAAAAGAATGAAACTAGACTGCTATAACCATGAACAAAAATTAACTGAAAGTGGATCAAAGACCTTAACATAAGACCTGAAACAATAAACTGCATAGAGGAATCATAGGTACTAAACTTATGGACCTTGGGTTCAAAGATCATTTTATGAATTTGACTCCAAAGGCAAAGGAAGTAAAAGCTAAAATAAATGAATGGGACTATATCAAACTCAAAAGTTTCTGCATAGCAAAAGGAACCCTCGACAAAATAAAGAGACAACCAACTTAATGGGAGAAGATCTTTGCAAACAGTGCCTCCGATAAGGGCCTAATATCCAAAATATACAAGGAACTCATGCAAGTCAACAACAAAAAAACAAACAATCCAATTGAAAAATGAGCAGAGGACTTGAATAGATATTTCTACAAAGACGACATACAAATGGCCAACAGATGTGTGATAAGATTCTCAACATAACTAATCATCAGAGAAATGTGAATGAAAACCACCATGGATATCACCTCACACCTATTAGAATGGCTATCATCAACAAGACAAATAATAACAAGTGATGTAGATGTTGTGGAGAAAAAGGAACCCTCAGACACTGTTGGTGGGAATGCAGACTGGTGCAGCCGTTATGGAAGGCAGTGTGGAGGTTTCTCAAAGAATTACGAATAGAATTGCCATATGACCCAGCAATCCCTCTTCTGGGTATCTACCCAAAAAATCTGAAAACATTTAGAGATAAAGACACGTGTGCTCCGATGTATAATCTTTTAAAAGTATTGTATTCAATTTGATAGAATTTTGTTTAGGACTTTTACCTCTGTATTCTTCAGAGATATTGGTCTGTAATTTTCTCTTTTTGTGGTATCCTTACCAGATTTTGGTGTCAGGGTAATGCTGGCCACATAAAATGAGTTAGGAACTATTGCCTCATCTTCAATTTTTTGGAAGAGTTTGAGGAAGACAGGTGTTAGATCCTCTTTGAATGTTTGGTAGAATTCACTAGTGAAGATATCTGTTCCTGCACTTTTGCTTTTGGGAAGGTTCTGGATGACTGAATTTATTTCCTTACTGTTGATTGGTCCATTTAGATTTTCCAGTTCTTCATGATTCAGTCTCAGAAGGATATATGTTTTTAAGAACTTGTCCATTTCTTCTATGTTATTGAATTTGGTAGTATATAGTCCTTCATAGTATTGTTGTATGCACCTTTGTATTTGTGTGGTATCCGTGGTAACTTCTTGTCTTTCATTTCTGATTTTGTTTACTTGTGTCTTTTCTCTTTTTATCCTAGTGAGTTTAGCCAAGGGTATGTCAATTTTATTAATTTTTTCAAAGAACCAGCTTTTTGTTGCATTAATTTTTTTCTATTGTCTTTTTGTTCTCTATTTCATTTAGCTCTGCTCTGATTTTTATTATTTCCTTCTGCTGACTTTGAGTTTCATTTGTTCTTCTTCTAGTTCTGTAGGTATAATTATATGTTGTTTACCTGGGATTTTTCTTGTTTGTTGAGATAGGCCTGTAATGATATAAATTTCCCTCTTACTACTGCTTTTGCTGCATCCCAATAATTTTGATAGGATGTATTTTCATTACCATTTGTTTCTATGTATCCTTTGACCTCTCCTTTTATTTTTTCTTTGACACAGCCATACTGTAAAAACATGTTTAATCGCCAATATTTGTGGTTTTTCCAGCTTTCTTTTTGCAGCTGATATTCAATTTCAAAACCTTGCGATCAGAGAATATGCTTTGTATGATTTCAATCTTCTTAAATTTGCTGAGGCTAGTTTTATTTTCCAATATATGGTCTATCCTTGAGAATGTCCCATGTATGCTAGAAAAGAATGTATCATCTATTGTTCTAGCATGAAGTGCTCTGTAAATGTCAATTATGTCCATTTCATTTAATGCGTCATTTAGGGCTGCTATTTCGTTATTTAGTTTCTGTTTGGATGATCTACCCATAGATTTAATGGCATATTTAGGTCACCTAGTATAATTGTGTTTTGGTCAGTTTCTCCCTTTAGTTCTGTCAGTAATTTCTTTGTGTATTTTGGTGCTTCCTGATTTAAGGCATATATATTTATAACTTGTTTTATTGTCCCCTTTATCACTGTGAAATGTCCACCTGAATGCCATTTGCTTGGAGTGTTAATTTCCACCCTTACACTTTGAGTGTAATTTCCACCCTTACATCTTTGTCCATGTAGCTGAGATGTGTCTCTTGGAGACAGCGTAAGGCTGGGTTTAGTGTTTTGATCCAGTCTCCTACTCTGTGCTTTTGTATTGGTGAGTTCAGCACAGTTACATTTGGGTTGATAATTGATATTGAGGATTTGCAATAGGCATTCTATTTTTTTGTATCCTTGTATCTTGGTGTCTCCATTGTTTCTTTGCCATTTTGTTGCTATCTGTTATTTTAGTGTGGTGGTATTCTATGATTTTTTTCCTTCTGTTTCTTCTTCTTTTTTTTTTTTAAAAAAATTACATATCTCAGTTCTGGATTTTGAGTGGTTACCATTAAGTTTATATAAAAGAAAGTTTCATATTTACAGTAGTCCTTTTTCTTCAGCATGCTTCTTACTTCCATTTCCCTTGGCAGATTCAGACCTTCACTCTCTCCCCTTTTATGTTTTTGTTACCACAGTTTATCTCTACTTATGTTGTGAGTTGATTTCTGAGTTGCAGTAGCAAGTTGTCTTTTTCTTCTCCCTTTTTTTTATAAGTTTTTTATTTTTTACCCTTTATGTTATGTTTAGTGTATAGTGCCCTATTTTGTGTAAGGGCTGACTTTCCTGCTTCTGTATGTCTCTTTGTAATATTGCTCATGGTTTTGTATTCTTTTGATTCCCACCCCATCAGGTTGAATAGCCTTCTTCAGTATTTCCTGTAATGCAGGTCATGTGTTAGAAAATTTTCTCAGTTTCTGTTTGTCTGGAAAGATCTTTATTCCTCCTTTGTATATGGGATAACTTTGCTGGATATATTATTGTTGGCTGATAATTTCTCTCTTTCAATAGTTTGAATATTTCATCTCACTCCCTCCTGGCTAGTAGAGTTTCTGCTGAAAAGTCTTATGATAATCTAATGGGTGTTCCCTTATAGGTTGCTGCTTTTTTTCCTTTGGCTGCCTTGAGAATTTTTTGCCATTAATTTTTGACAGCTTCTATATAATATGCCTTGGAGGCGGCCTGATGGGATTGCTGTAATTAGGTATTCTGTTTGCTTCTTGGATTTGAAGATCCAGTTCTTTCCACTGGTTTGGCAGGTTCTCATCAACTATTTGGTTGAATATACTCTCAGTTCCCTTCTCCCTCTCTTCTTTTTCTGGTATACCTATTATTCTTATGTTGCTCTTTCTGATGGAGTCAGAAAGTTCTTATAAAGTTCTTTCATTTCTTTTACCGCTCAAGTCTTTCTCTTCTACCATCTGTGTCATTTCCAGATTTCTATCTTTGATATCAGTAATTCTTTCCTCCATCTGGTCAGCTCTATTACCTAAGCTGGCTATTTTATTCCTCTTTTCTTTTACTGAGTTCTTCATCACCAGAATTTCTAATTGGATCTTTTTTAAAATTTCAATCTCTTTGGTAAGATATTCATTTTGTTTGTTGATTTTTGTCTCTGAATTCATTAAACTGCCTGTCTGTGTTTTCTTGCATGTCATTGAGTTTTTTTCGAACTGCAATCTTGAATTTTCTGTTATTTAATTCACATATTTCCATATCTTTAAGTTCACTTTCTGGGGAATTTTCATTTAGTTTTTAGCTGTCTTGTTATCTTGGTCATTCATGGCAATTAATGAATTTCTTCTCTCCACGGGCATCTGCAAGAGTTGCTTTTGTAGCAGGTTGATATGAGGCATTCTTTCTTTGCTTTTCAGTAGTTGTTGCTCGAATGTGTTTTTTTTTAAATGAATGTTTATTGGGGTGACAATTGTTAGTAAAGTTACATAGATTTCAGGTGTACAATTCCGTAATACATCATCTACATATCACATTTTGTGTTCACCACCCAGGATCAGTTCTCTTTCGATCACCATATATTTGATCCCTTTTACCCTCATCTACCACCTCCCTTCCCCCTTACCCTCTGGTAACCACTAAACTATTGTCTGTATCTATGAGGTTTTTTTTCTTCATTTCTTTGTCTTGTTCTTTTCTTGTTTTCAGTTTTATATACAACACTTCAATGAAATCATATAATTCTCTACCTTTTCTGTCTGACGTATTTTGCTTAGGATTATAATCTCAAGAGCTATCCATGTTGTCGCAAATGGTACTATTTCATCTTTTCTTATTGGAGAATAATATTCCAACTTCTTTATGCATTCATCTACTGAAGGACACTTTGGTTGTTTCCATGTCTTGGCCACTGTAAATAAAGCTGCAATGAACATTGGAGCACATATGTCTTTATGGATATTTTTTTTCATATTTTTGGGGTAGATACCCAGGAGAGGGATTGCTGGGTCATATGGTAATTCTATTCTTAATTTTTTGAGGAACTTCCACACTGCCTTCCGTAGCGGCTGCACCAGTCTGCATTCCCACCAACTGTGTCTGAGGGTTCCTTTTTCTCCACAGCCTCTCCAACACTTGTTCCTATTTGTCTTGAGGATAACCATTCTAACTGGTGTGAGGTGACATCTCATTGTGGTATTTATTTGTGGATTAGTGATGTTGAGCATTTTTTCATATGTCTATTTGCCATTTGTATGTCCTCTTTGGAGAAATGTCTTTTCATGTCCTCTGCCCATTTTTTAATTGGATTCTTTTTTTGTTGTTGAGTTGCATGAGTTCCTTATATATTTTCTGATATTAGCCCCATGTCGGAGGCATTGTTTGCAAAAATCTTCTCCCATTCGGTTGGTTGCCTCTTTATTTTGTCAATGGTTTCTTTTGTTGTGCAGAAGCTTTTTAGTTTCATATAATCCCATGCATTTATTTTAGTTTTTACTTCCCTTGCCTTTGAGGTCAAATTCATAAAATGCTCATTGAACCCAAAGTACATAAGTTTAGTACCTATGTTTTCTTCTATGCAATTTATTGTTTCAGGTCTTATGTTTAGGTCTTTCATCCATTTTGAGTTAATTTTGGGACATGGTGACAGATAGCAGTCAAGTTTCATTCTTTTACATGTGGCTTTCCAATTCTCCAAGCATCATTTATTGAAGAGACTTTCTTTTCTCCATTGTATGTTTTTGGATTCTTTGTCAAAAATTATCTGTTCATATCTATATGGATTTATTTCTGGGCACTCTCTTGTGTGTACCGTCTTCTCTTTGTCCATTCATCCATTGATGGACAACCAGGCTACCTCACACCTTGGCCATTGTAAGCAATGCTACAGTGAACATATGGATGCACATATCCCCTTGAGGTAGCATTTTGGTTTTATCCAGATAAATACCCAGAAGTGGAATTGCTGGGCTCTTCTTTGTCTCTTGTTATAGTCTTTGTTTTAAAGTCTATTTTGTCTGGTATAAGTATTGCTACCCCACATTTTTTTGATTCTGTTTTCATAAAATATATTTTCCCATCTCTTTACTTTTAGTCTGTGGGTGTCTTTTGATCTGAAGTGAGTCTCTTCTAGGCAGCATATGTAAGAGTCTTGTTTTCTTATTCATTCAGCCTCCCTATCTTTTGATTGAATCATTTAATCCATTTACATTGAAAGTAATTGTTGATAGATATGTAGTTTTTGTTATTTTATTATTCATGTATATGAATAATATATATGTATTTATATACAAAGTATATGTTTATATACAAATGTATATATATATATACTATATATATATTTATACAAAAATTTATATAAATATATATATTTATATACATTTGAATATGTATATGCAAAGATATATGTATGTGTATATATACACATATTGCGGGTGCCAAATGTATACAAGTGGACCTTGGTCAAGGTTGCTCAAGTAGTAGTTTACCGTAATCAGAAGTGTCTGGACACTGATTGTAACCACTTTGAGCACCTCTTGTATATTGCAGAAGTCAAATGTGACTTGTATTCATTTTTTTATTATAGGTATATATTGAGTATTACAATTTTAATACAGTTTTCCTTTTTTAAATTATGTATACTTTTTTTGGCAGTATATGAAGTTGGACAATTAAGTTTGTGAACTCATCCTAGAAAAAGTGCTACATACCTCACCACTGAATGTCACTACTGTCACCTTTGAAGTACTCCCCTTGGGAAGTTATGCACCAATGGCAAAGCTTAGTCAACCCTTCAAAGCAATTTTGGAACTCTTTCTGGAATGGCCATCAGAGCTGTTGTCATACTATTCTTGATGTCCTGAATGTCATCAAAATGTCTTTCTTTCAATATTTTGTTTATCTTCGGGTAGGGAAAGAAGTCATTGGTGGCCAGATCAAGTGAGTAGGGAAGGTGTTCCAATACAATTATTTGTTTACTGGCTAAAAACCCCCTCACACCCAGTACCGTGTGAGCTGGTGTATTGTGGTGCAAGAGCCATGAATTGTTGGCGAAAAGTTCAGGTCATCTAACTTTTTCATGCAGCCTTTTCAACAATGAAATAGTAACCAAATTCAGTTAATCAAATAGTAAACTTGGTTAACTGTCCAGTTGGTACAAATTCATAATGAATAATCCCTCTGATATCAAAATAGGTTAGCAACATCATTGAAACAAGTTCATGAACTTAATTGTCAGACTTATAATATATACTTATGTATATAATTTATATTTATAATATATATTTATATTTATAATATATTTATAATATATACTTATATATTTATAATATATGTATTTATATATAAATATATAATGTATACTTATAATATATATTTATAATATATATTATATACTATATATATATAAATTAAAGAAGTCCCTCAACGATTTATTGTAATACTGGTTTAGTGGTGATGAAATCCTTCAGCTTTTTTTTTGTCTGGGAAGCTCTTTATCTGTTTTTCCATTCTAAATGATAGCTTTACTGGGTAATGTAATCTTGGTTGTAGGGCCTTGCTTTTCATCACTTTGAATATTTAGTGCCAATCCCTTCCGACCTGCAAAGTTTCTGTTGAGAAATCAGATGACAGTCTTACGTGAACTCCCTCATAGGTAACTGTTTTTCTCTTGCTGCTTTTTTTTTTAAATTTTATTTTATTAAATTTATTGGGGTGACGATTGTTAGTAAAATTACATAGATTTCAGGTGTACAATTCTGTATTACATCATCTATAAATCCCATTGTGTGTTCATCACCCAGAGTCAGTTCTCCTTCCATCACCATATATTCGATCCCCCTTACCCTCATCTCCCACCCCCCACCCCCCACCCCTCTTACCCTCTGGCAACCACTAAACTCAAAGACTTAAGCATAAGGTCTCTTGCTGCTTTTAAGATTCTCTCTTTGTCTTTAACCTTTGGCATTATAATTATGGTGTGTCTTGGTGTTGGCCACTTTGGGTTCATCTTGTTTGGGACTCTCTGTGCTTTCTAGGCTTGTATGCCCATTTCCTTCACCAGGTTAGGGAAATTTTCTTTTATTTCTTCAAATAGATTTTCAATTCCTTGCTCTCTGTCTTCTCCATCTGGTACCCATATTATGCAAATATTTGTATGCTTGATATTGTCCTAGGGGTTCCTTAAACTCTCCTCAAATTTTTTGCATTCTTTTTGTTTTTTTTCTTTGCTGTTCTATTTGGGAGTTTCTGCTACCTTATCTTCTACATGGCTGGTTGGATCCTCTGCTTCATCTAATCTACTGTTGATTCCCTGTAATATATTCTTCATTTCCATTATTGTATCCTTTATTACTGACTGGTTCTTTTTCATGGTTTCTGTCTCCATTTTTATGTTTCCCACCTCTTTATTAAAGTTCACCCTGAAATCATTGAGCATCCTTATAATCAGTGTTTGGAACTCTGCATCTGATAGACTGCTTGTGTCCAGTTTGTTTAGTTGTTTTTCTGGAGCTTTGTTTTGTTCTTTTATTTGGGACATATTTCTTTGTCTCCCCATTTTGACTGACTTTCTGTGTTTGTTTCTATGTATTACGTAGGGCTATTATGTTTTCTGGTCTTAGCTGAGTGGCTTTATGTAGTAGGTGTGTTGTGGGGCTCAGTGGCACAGCCTTCTGGTCACCTGAACCATGCACTCCAGATTTGTCCCTTGTGTGGGTTGTATTTGCTCTCTTTTTGTAGTTGAAACTTGTTTGATAATTGCACATCAATGGGAGGGACAAAACCTTGGAATCACTCATTGTGAGGACTGGCCTTGACTACAGTGGAAGAGTTGTTATGCAGGGGCTGACCCTACAGTGCAGGATCTGCCTTAGCAGGACTCTGGTTCCTACACAATCTGCCCCTTGGGTGTGTCATAGTTGGAGGCAGCTGGGTAATTCTCCAGATGCTTTAGAAGCTGGCCACTGGGGGCACCAGCCCCAGGACTTCCTTGGAGGGGATCCACTGTAGGTCACATTCAGCCACAGCCCATGCCCCTCCTGGGGCCACCTAGCAGATCACCTGCAGATCACTGCCACCTATGCTGCACTTAGAAGATCCTTGAGAGGCCAAGCTGGCTGCCACTAGTGCTGAGCTTAGGGCTACTCAGCCAGAGGTACAGGACATGTTCAAGGCAGATACTGCTTGTCTGGGTTCTGCAAACCTTTGAGAGACCCTAGGAAAGTCTGAAGCATAAGCTAAAGCAGGCAGTTTGTATGAAAAAGCCACTGGAAGCAGCTTGGGTGTGTCTGAAAGTTGAGCGGGGTGGGGTCTCGAATTGCCAGGGTGTGGTGAACAAATGGTGGAGACCCAGATATGGCAGCTGCCTGTGTCCCCACACCTGGAAGTGGGAGGGATCAACAAAGAAACAATGATCTCTGCCAGCTACTCCATTCTTTAGAAAGCCACCTCTTTAGCCCCCATCCCAAGCCAGACAACTCAGTTCCAACCATATGTCCCGGCCACCTTTCCAGCTCTTGCCCTAACACTGGAGCTCAGAGCAAGTGGCTCCATTAGTGGGTAAGTCCATGCACTGTCCCTTTAAAAGGGGCACCTGGAAGTGCAGCTGCCATCCATCTCACTTAGTCACAATCTCCATTGGTTTTCACAACCAGAAATTATGGGAACTTCTCTCCCCAGCATTGGAACCCTGGCCTGGAGTGGGGCTGTGACCTCTTGCTCCTCTGGGTGGGGGGAGGGGGCGGGTGGACCTCTGCAGCAGAAATATTTCTCCTGATCTTTAATGGTCAAATGTGGGTGTGGGTCCAGCTCATTCCGAGTCTCTACCCCTCCTATCAATCTTGAGGTGGCTTCTTCTGCACGTCCTTAATTGTAGGGCTTTGGTTCAACAAGATTTTAGGTGACTGTCAATGATGGCTGTTTTGTACTTGTAATTTTGATGTGGTTGTGAGAGAAGGTAAGCACAGCATTTACCTACTGCACCATCTTGGTATTGTTCTCTACCCTATGTCTTTTGATTGCAGCACTTAATCATTTATATTTAAAGTGATTATTGATAGATATATAGTTATTGCCATTTTATTATTCATATTTTTGATCTTCGTTAGTTTGTTTTCTCCTTTCTTCTGCTTAATGAAGTCCTTTTAACATTTCCTGTAAGACTGTTTTGGTGGTAATGAATTTCTTTAACTTTTTCTTATTTGAGAAGATGTTTATCTCTCCTTCAATTTTAAATGATAGCCTTTCTGAGTAGAGTAGTTTTGGTTGTAAGCCCTTGCTTTTCATCACTTTGAATATTTTTCTGCCACTCTCTTCTGACCTGCAAAGTTTCTGTTGAGAAATCAGCTGATAGTTTTCTGGCAGCTCTTTGTGAGTAACTAGTTGTCTTTTCTTGCTGCTTTTAGGATTCTCTATTTATCTATAACCTTTACTATTTTAACTATGATGTGTCTTGGTGTGGGCTGGTTTGGATTCATCTTGTTCGAGACTCTGTGCTTTCTGGGCTTGTGTGTCTATTTCCTTCACTAGTTGGGGAAGTTTTTGATCATTATTTCTTCAAATGAGGTTCTTGATCCTTTGCTCCCTCTCTTCTCCTTCTGGGATGCCTATGATGGGAATGTTGTTATGCTTGATGTTGTCCCACAGGTCCCTTAAATTATCTTAATTTTTTGTTGTTGTTCTGATTGTGTATATTCTGCTACCTTGTCTTCTAAATTGCTGACTCTGTCCTCTGTTCCATCAAATCTGATGGTGATTCCTTCTAGTGTATTCGTCATTTCAGTTATTGTATTCTTTATTTCTGACTTGTTCTTTTTTATGGTTTCTATGGCCTTCTTTATCTCTTTGCTATCTCTTTGTTGAAATTCTCACCAAGTTCCTTAAGCATTCTTATAATCAGTGTTTCAGATTCTCTCTCTGGTAGGTTGGTTGCCTCCATTTCATTTAGTTCAATTTCTGGAGGTTTCTCCTGTTTTTTATTTGGCACATATTTTTGTGTTTCCTCATTCTGGCTGCCACTGTGTTTGCTTCTATGTATTGGGTAGCTCCCCTATGTCTCTCAGTCTTTGCTGGGTGGCCTTATGTAGTATGTGTCCTGTGTAGTCCGATTGCACAGTCTCCCTGTGTGTACATTCCAGGAGTGTCCCTTGTGTGTTGTGTGTGTTCTCCTGTTGTAGTTGAGCTTTGATTGATTTTGTCATGTCAGTAAGTGGGATTGATTCCCAGGCTGACTAACTATGAGGATTGACTATGCCCACAGTGTATAAGCTGCTGTGTGGGGGCTGACCCCTCAGAAGAGGCTTTGCCTGTTGAGACCCCCCTTTGGGTGTGTCAATTGTGGGGCTAACCAGATTTTGCTCCGGTGTGATCTGAAGCTGGCCTCTGGGTGTGTTGTTTCTGATGTCCCTTTGGTGGGGCTCCTGTGCAGGGCAATTTCAGCCTTGCCTGCTATTGGTAGTGGCCTCAAAGCTATATGTGGTTGTCTGCTGCTTGGGCTGGATCTGGAGGCTTGTGGGAGTGGTTTTGCTGTGAACTGAGGCAGGCTGCCACCAATAGTGGGCCTGAGGCAGCTTAGGAAAAGGCCCAGGGCCCACTAGGCATATTGCCACTTGCAAGCTGCCCCTAAGGCCCAGCCATTGAAAGAGTTTCCTTAGATGCATGGGCCAGGCTGGTTGATCCAGGATTGAGAGTGCCCTCAGTGATGCAGACTAGTGGGCAAGGTGGAGTTCAAGGGAGTCACGGGATGTGAACAGTGGTTTTTACAAAGTTAATGAAGATTCAGTTCTTATGCCAATGCCCAGTTTGTGACCACCTTGCACAGTGCCCCAAGAACACTGCAGCTAGCCACCACAGCCAGCCACTGCCTGTTTATGCCCATCTTGGGTTACAGCCCACCACCCAATGTATCCCGGGCCACCACAAGCCCTCTGCCTGCTTTAAACAGGTTTCCATACCCTGTGGGCTGGGCCAGCAACCCAGCAGTCAAAAGTTTCTTGGACAACATAGCAGCAGCTGTGCAGAGGGTGGGGACCCAGGATGTCACCAAGGCAGTGCACATGCGCATATTCCACCAGACCAGTATGGTCCCAGACTTGGCCCTTCAGGGAAGGGCTTAACCCTGAAAAGATGGTGCCCTCCTGTAAGCCACACATGTCTCAGACTCTACATAAGGGCACCAATGGTTCCTATTCCTTCAGCTCCCATGCTGAAGCCACACAATTCAGTTCTTCCCTGCATGTCCTTGGGTTTCCTGAGCTTCCACCCCTCTACCAGAAACCAGGTGAATGCCCATGAGTGAGCAAGTCTGTGTGCTGGCTCTTCAGGAGGGCATCTGGGTTTTTAGCTGCCTTCCACCCCACCCCTGGGAAGGGGAGACATTATCTTCGCTGATTTTTACTTCCAAATGCTATGGAAACTCTTTTTCTTTGCATAGGACCCCTGGGCTGGGGAGCCGGGCATGGGGCTGGGGGCGCCTCCCTCTTCAGGGGGATCTCTGCCACCGAGGTGTCCCTCCCAGCGTTCAACCACTCTCTGTAAGTTTGGAGTCAGCCTGTTTTGCTTCTCTGCCACTCCTACCAGTCTTGATTTGACCTCTTCTTTATATCCTTAGTTATAGGGGTTCTGTTCACCTAGTGTTCAGGTGATTCTTGAGGTCGATTGTTCTATAATTTATTTGTAATTTTGGTGTGATCTGATCCTGGAATGCAGTAGGTATAACAGTTACCTAATTGGTCATCTTAGGATGAATGTCCAGAATACTATGTTGTTGATAGCTCTGAGGTCCTGTATAAACCTATATTCATTAGACTGTGGTTTGTTAATACACAAATAGGAGTGTTGTATAGAGATCTGCATGGCTGAATCAGCTTGTACTTAAGAAATTTTTGTAGGATGGGCTGTGTGTCATCCAATATATCTTTTGAAAATGAGTATTGCTTTTGGTGTAGGATTATGGCCCCTCTTTTAATTTTATTTTTATATGTCATTGGATTGACAGCCCTTCCAGGTATCCCATCAACCCAGACTCACAGTTTTGTAGATCTCAGAGGGAGTAGTGTCTTTTTCCTTTTCTTCTGGACAGGCGAGCAGCATTTGTAACTGCTGAGCATGTTCTCATGGAACCTGAAGGTGGAGCTGTTGCTTTTCTGGTGAAAAAGTGTCTTGAGCATCAAGTTTGCAAGTAAGGTCCCAGCCCAGCAAGGGGATTGGGACTTCTGGAATGTAAAGAAAACTGTTGGTCATTTTTAAGTCTCCCATTTAGCATTCTAAAGGCTGGAAGAAGGGTTTCTGCTGTAGTTGTCCAGTCACCACCACCACCAAAATGATGGTAGAACTTTTCTTAGTTAGCTTAATTTTTTTTTTAAAGTTTATTGGGGTGAAAATTGTTGGTAAAATTACATAGATTTCAGGTGTACAATTCTGTATTACATCATCTATAAATCCCATTGTGTGTTCACCACCCAGAGTCAGTTCTCTTTCCATCACCATATATTTGATCTCCCTTACCCTCATCTGCCACCCCCTTCCCCTCTTACGCTCTGGCAACCACTAAACTATTGTCTGTGTCTATGAGTTTCTGTTTCTCATTTGTTTGTCTTGTTCTTTTGTTGTTTTTGGTTTATATACCACATATCAGTGAAATCACATGGTTCTCTGCTTTTTCTGTCTGACTTGTTTCGCTCAGCATTACTCTCTCAAGATCCATCCATGTTGTCACAAATGTTCCTATATCATCTTTTCTTACTGCCGAATAGTATTCCATTGTGTATATATACCACAACTTCTTTATCCATTCATCTATCGAAGGACATTTTGGTTGTTTCCATGTCTTGGCCACAGTAAACAAAGCTGCAATGAACATAGAGTCTTTATCTCTAAATGTTTTCAGATTTTTTGGGTAGATACCCAGGAGAGGGATTGCTGGGTCATATGGCAATTCTATTTGTAATTCTTTGAGGAACCTCCACACTGCCTTCCATAACGGCTGCACCAGTCTGCATTCCCACCAACAGTGTATGAGGGTTCCTTTTTCTCCACAGCCTCTCCAACATTTGTTACTATTTGTCTTGTTGATGATAGCCATTCTGACTGGGGTGAGGTGATGTCTCATTGTGGTTTTGATTTGCATTTCTCTGATGATTAGTGATGTTGAGCATTTTTTCATATGTCTATTTGCCATTTGTATGTCCTCTTTGGAGAAATGTCTCTTCAAGTCCTCTGCCCATTTTTCAATTGGGTTGTTTGTTTTTTCGTTGTTGAGTTGCATGAGTTCCTTGTATATTCTGGATACTAGCCCCTTATCGGAGGCACTGTTTGCAAAAATCTTCTCCCATTCAGTTGGTGGCCTCTTTATTTTGTCAATGGTTTCTTTTGCTGTGCAGAAGCTTTTAAGTTTCATATAGTCCCATTCGTTTATTTTAGCTTTTACTTCCATTGCCTTTGGAGTCAAGTTCATAAAATGCTCTTTGAACCCAAGGTCCATAAGTTTAGTACCTATGTTTTCTTCTATGCAGTTTATTGTGTCAGGTCTTATGCTTAAGTCTTTGATCCATTTTGAATTAACTTTGGTACATGGTGACAAATAGCAGTCCAGTTTCATTCTTTTGCACTTGGCTATCCAATTCTCCCAGCACCATTTATTGAAGAGGCTGTCTTTGCTCCATTGTATGTTTTTAGCTTCTTTGTCAAAAATTATCTGTCCATATTTATGTGGTTTTATTTCTGGGTTCTCAATTCTATTCCATTGGTCTATGTGTCTGTTTTTCTGCCAATACCATGCTGTTTTGATTATTGTAGCCCTGTAGTACAAGCCAAAGTCAGGAAGTGTGATACCTCCATTATTGTTCTTTTTTCTTAAGATTGCTTTGGCTATTCGGGGTCTTTTGTGGTTCCAAACAAATCTGATGATTTTTGTTCTATTTCTTTAAAATATGCCATTGGGATTTTGATGGGGATTGCATTGAATCTGTATATTGCTTTGGGTAATATGGCCATTTTAACTATGTTGATTCTTCCAATCCATGAGCACGGAATGTCTTTCCATTTCTTTGTGTCTTCTTCAATTTCTTTCAAAAATGTCTTATAGTTTTCAGCATATAGGTCTTTCACATCCTTGGTTAAGTTTATTCCTAGATATTTTATTCTTTTTGCTGCAATTGCAAAAGGAATTGCTTTTGTATTTCTTTTTCTGAGATTTCATTGTTGGTATATAGGAAGGCAATGGACTTTTGTGTGTTGATTTTGTAGCCGGCAACTTTACTGTATTCGTTGATTGTTTCTAATAGCTTTTTGGTGGAGTCTTTAGGGTTTTCTATATATAGCATCATGTCATCTGCAAAGAGTGATAATTTAACTTCTTCATTCCCTTTTTGGATGCCTTTTATTTCTTTCTCTTGCCTGATTGCTCTGGCAAGGACTTCCAACACTATGTTGAAAAGCAGAGGTGATAGGGGACATCCCTGTCGTGTTCCTGAACGTAGAGCAAAGGGCTTCAGTTTTTCTCCATTAATTATGAGATTAGCAGAGGGCTTGTCATATATGGCCTTTATTATGTTAAGGTATTTTCCTTCTATACCCATTTTATTAAGTGTTTTAATCATAAATGGATGTTGTATCTTGTCAAATGCTTTTTCTGCATCAATTGATATAATCATATGATTTTTGTCCTTTATTTTGTTTATGTGATGTATCACATTGATGGATTTGCGGATGTTGAACCATCCTTGTGCCCCGGGGATGAACCCCACTTGGTCGTGATGAATAATCTTTTTAATGCATTGTTGTATTCGATTTGCTAGAATTTTATTTAGGATTTTTGCATCGGTATTCATCAGAGATATTGGTCTGTAGTTTTCTTTTTTTGTGCTGTCCTTACCAGGTTTTGGTATCAGGGTGATGTTGGCCTCATAGAATGAGTTAGGGAGTACATTCTCTTCTTCAATTTTTTGGAAGAGTTTGTGCAGGATTGGTATTAGATCCTCTTTGAAGGTTTGGTAGAATTCACTAGTGAAGCCATCTGGTCCCGGACTTTTGCTTTTGGGAAGGTTTTGGATGACTGATTCAATTTCGTTACTGGTGATCGGTCTGTTTAGATTTTCCAGTTCTTCATGGTTCAGCCTTGGAAGGCTATATGTTTCTAAGAACTTGTCCATTTCTTCTAGGTTGTTGAATTTGGTGGCATATAGTCCTTCATAGTATTCTTGGATGATCCTTTGTATTTCTGTGGTGTCCGTGATAACTTCCCTTTTACATTTCTGATTTTGTTAATCAGTGTCTTCTCTTTTATCTTAGTAAGTCTAGCCAAGGGTTTGTCAATTTTGTTAATCTTTTCAAAGAACCAGCTCTTTGTCACATTAATTTTTTCTATTGTCTTTTTGTTCTCTATTTCATTTAGTTCTGCTCTAATTTATTATTTCCTTTCTTCTGCTGACCTTGGGTTTTACTTGTTCTTCTTTTTCTAGTTCTTTAAGGTGTAACATGAGGTTATTTATTTGGGAGTTTTCTTGTTTCTTGAGATAGGCCTGTAATGAGATAAATTTCCCTCTTAAAACTGCTTTCGCTGCATCCCAAAAATTTTGGTAGGATGTATTTTCATTGTCATTTGTTTCTATGTATCTTTTGATCTCTCCTCTAATTTCTTCTTTGACCCAGTCCTTCTTTAAAAGTATGTTGTTTAATCTCCATGTATTTGTGTTTTTTCCCGCTTTCTTTTTACAGTTGATATCCAATTTCAAAGCCTTGTGATCAGAGAATATGCATGGTATGATTTCAATCTTCTTAAATTTGTTGAGACTGATTTTATGTCCCAATATATGGTCTATCCTTGAGAATGTTCCGTGTACACTAGAAAAGAATGTATAGTCTGATGTTTTAGGATGAAGTGTTATATAAAGGTCAATTATGTCAATTTTATCTAAGGTGTCATTTAGGGCTGCTATATCATTAGTTATTTTCTGTTTGAATGATCTATCCATAGCTGTCAATGACGTATTTAGGTCCCCTAGTATAATTGTGTTTTGGTCTATTTCTCCCTTTAGTTCTGTTAGTAGTTGCTTGGTATATTTCGGTGCTCCCTGATTGGGGGCATAAATATTGATGATTGTTACCTCTGCTTGTTGTATAGTCAGATTTACCATTATGAAATGTCCATCTCTGTCTCTTGTTACCTTTTTCACCCTGAAGTCTGGTTCATCTGTCAACAGTATAGCTACATCTGATTTTCTCTGAATACCATTTGCTTGGAGTGTCAATTTCCACCCTTTCACTTTGAGTCTATGCTTGTCCTTGTAGCTGAGATGTGTCTCTTGGAGACAGCATATGGTTGGGTTTAGTTTTTTGATCCAATCTGCTACTCTGTGCCTTTTTATTGGTGAGTTCAGTCCATTTACATTTAGGGTGATTAGTGATATGTGAGGATTTTGAATCATTCTATCTTTAATTTCCTGGTAAGGTTGTGTCTCCATGGATTCTTTGCCTTTTTGTTGTTGTCTATAATTTCTGTGTTGTGGTATCCTATGATGTTCCCTTTGTTTCTTCTTTTATTACAGTATATATTTCAGTTATGGATTCTTTTTAGTGGTTACCATTAAGTTTATGTAAAAGAAAGTTTATATTTAGAGTGTTCCATTTTCTTCAGCATGCCTACTTTCTCCATTCCCATAGTCTCGTTCAGACCTTTACTGTCCCCCTTTTTATGTTTTGGTTGCCACAAATTGTCGTTGTTGATGGTGGTCGAATAGCCTCCTTTAGTATTTCTTGTAGTGCCAGTCGTGTATTAGAAAATTCCCTCAGCTTCTGTATGTCTGGAAAGATCTTTATTCCTCCTTTATATGTAAAGGATATCTTTGCTATGTATATTATTCTTGGCTCATAATTTCTCTCTTTCAATCGTTTGAATATTTGGTCCACTCTCTCATGGCTTGTAGAGTTTCTGCTGAGAAAATCTGATGATAATCTAATGGGCTTTCCTTTGTAGGTTACCATCTTCTTTTCCCTGGCACCTTGAGGATTCTTTATTTGTCATTGATTTTTGACAGGTTCAATACAATGTGCCTTGGAGAAGGCCCGTGGGATTGAGGTAATTAGGTGTTCTATTTGCTTCTTGGATTCGAGGATTCAGTTCTTTCCACAAGTTTGGGAAGTTCTCATCGAATGTTTGTTAGAATATACTCTCTGTTCCCTTCTCTCTTTCTTCTCCTTCTGGTATGCCCATTATTCTTATATTGCTCTTTCTGAGAGAGGCAGAAAGTTCTTGTAGAATTCTTTCATTTCTTTTAAGATTTAAAGTCTCTTTCTTCTTCCATCTGTTTCATTTCCAGGTTTCTATCTTCGATGTCACTGATTCTTTCCTCCATTTGGTCAACTCTACTACCTAAGCTGGCTATTTCATTGTTCATTTCTTCTATAGATTTCTTAATTTCCAGAAATTCTATTTGGTTGTTTTTTAAAATTTCAATCTCTTTGGTAAAAGGTTCATGTTTTGTTTTTATTGTTTTTCTGAGTTCATTAAACTACCTTTCTGTGTTTTCTTGCATCTCATTGAGTTTTTTCAGAACTGCTATGTTGAATTCTCTGTCATTTTAGTCACATATTTCCATATTTTAAAGTTCCTTTTCTGGAGACCCTTCATTTTCTTTCTGAGCTGACTTGTTGCCTTGGTTATTCATGGCAATTAGTGATTTATTATTTCTCTTCTTAGACACCTACAGGAGTGAGTTCTACAACAGATTTGTAGCAAGAAGTCTTTCTTTTGTTTTCCAGTACTTGTTGGTAGAATGTTTTATTTTCTCTCCATCTGCAACCTTTTTTTCTCTCTCACACTGTAGGGTTATGTTTTCTCTGCACTATTCTGGCTTCTCATACAATGGGGGGATTCCCTGGGAGGTGGACTTCTCTGTTAACAGGTTGCCTAGTTCATAGGGTGCTGCATCCGTGTGAGGATGTGGAGAGCTTTTGAAGTTCCAAAGCTCTTCCTGCACCAGATTCAGAGCCCATGTGTTTCAGCAGTTCTGTTTACTCCTGCAGGAATACGCCCAGATAGGTGGGGACAGAGGTGGGGTGAGCTGTGAGAGGTGGCTCAGAGCAATGGCTCTGACCACTACCATAACCAGCGTGCTTCCACAGCTCCCTGGAAACTTCCACAGCAAACTGGAAGTAATTGGGCTGCTCATCTGTGTCTGCAGACCACAGTTCTCAGAACTGCAAATATTGTGTTCTTTTGATCTGACACTCCTACTGTTCCTCTTCTAGCAGTGGGCAGGTGGGGGTGGGGCGAGCTCTGTGAGGGTAGGGAGGTGGCGGCTAGTCTGAGTGCCTAAGGCTTCCATTCTCTGTGGCAGTGAGGGGTTAAACCACCGTTTTTAGCCTTCTTCACTCAATCTTTGCTCCGAGGTCTTTGCCATAAGTGTTGGGATCAGCCATGTTTTATGCTGTCTCCTCAGTCCTGTGTGCCATAAGCAGAGCCCTAGCAGTCCAAGTTCTTCCCTCTCCCGCCACTCCAGTAGTTCCAGGATGCAGCGAGCTCGGAGCACTGTGCTAGGTCTGAGTCCTGTGCCTGCGCGGCCCCGTCTCCGCACTTCTCCCTTCCCTCCCCCCTGCTCACGCCATTTGCCTATCTTTAGGTGAATTCAGTGGTGAGCCTCTTCATCTTGCCTGTCCGCTGTTCAGGGAGTCCTTTGTGGAGTTGTAGTTGGTCGATTTGTTGTAAATTCCAGGAGAGATTTCGAAAGTCTCACCTCACGTAGCCATTTTGATGATGTCACTCCTTGTTTCTCTTAAGTCCATTATTTTGCAATATGTTATGCTTTTAAAAGTTCATCAGTAGTTTTTCATTAATTTTTAGGGTACAACACAAGGCTTTTCAAAAACTCTTGGTATTTATTTTTAATTCTATCCTGTTTTCTCTGCTATACCCTTGTTACCCCCTCAACATTGCACTCAGAAATACAGTGGTGCTTTTTTGTTATTACATGCTTCATGTGTACATAATAACGTAATAATTCGTTGTTTATACCCCTTACAAAGGGATAACTCCAAAAATCTACTACACATCTGTCACCATACATAACTATTACAACACCATTAATTATGTTCTCTATGCTGTATTTTACATCACATGACTATTTTTTAAATTATAGTTGACATTCAGTATCATTTTGTATTAGTTTCAGGTGTACAGCATACTGGTTAGGCTTTTTTTTTTTAAAATTAAATTTATTGGGGTGACAATTGTTAGTAAAGTTACATAGATTTCAGGTGTACAATTCTGTATTACATCACCTATAAATCCCATTGTGTGTTCATCACCCAGAGTCAGTTCTCCTTCCATCACCATATATTCCAAAAACAACAAAAGAACAAGACAAACAAATGAGAAACAGAAACTCATAGACACAGACAATAGTTTAGTGGTTGCCAGAGGGTAAGGGGAGTGGGGGGTGGGGGGTGGGAGATGATGGTTAGGCTTTTAAATAATTTATGAAGTGATCCCCGATACATCTAGTACCTGTCTGACACTATACATACTTTTTACACTATTATTGAATATATTCCCCATACTGTATTTCACATCCCCATGACTATTTTGTAATTACAAATTTGTACTTTCTAATCCCTTCACCTTTATCATTCATCCCTTCAACCTGCCTCCCATCTGTCAATCATTGGTTTGCTCTCTGTATCTAGGAGTTTGTTTCTGTTTTGTTTGTTCATTTATTCTGTTCTTTAGATTCCACATAAAAGTGAGAGCAAATGGTATTTGTCTTTATCAGTCTGACTTATTTCACTTAACATAATATTCTGTAGTTCCATCCATGGTGATGTAAATGGTAAGATTTCATTTTTATTTTTTATATCTGAGTGATGCTCCATTGTATATATGTACCACAATTTCTTTATTCAATCATCTATTGATAGGTATTTCAGTGGTTTACATATCTTCACTACATATATTTGCCCAAAACTTTCATTTGTTTTTAATTGAAGTTTATTGGGGTGACAATTGTTTGTAAAGTTACACCGATTTCAGGTGTACAAGTCTGTAATACATCATCTATATATCACATTATGTGTTCACCACTACGGTTTCAAGGTGGGAATTCCTGCCTGTTCTCAGGAATGTTTTTCACTTTCCCATTTCCGAATCCTGAGATATAAACTGTTTTCTGTTCTCCACAATGAATCGTTTCCACAGAGTGACAGCCGATACTACCAACCAAGTGGGTTCAAGGAGCGAATTTTCCCGATTTCCTGACCAACTTTTCTCGGGATTCAGAATGGGAAAAGTAAAACAAATTCCCGAGAATGGGCAGGAATTCCTGCCTGGAAACTCTACTCACCACGAGTCAGTTCTCTTTCCATCACCATATATTTGATCCCCTTTACCCTCGTCACCACCCCACTCCCCCCTTACCCTCTGGTAACCATTAAACTATTGTCTGTCTATGAGTTTTTGTTTCTTCATTTGTTTGTCTTGTTCTTTTGTTGTTTTTAGTTTTATATACCACGTATCAGTGAAATCATATGCTTCTCTACTTTTTCTGTCTGATTTATTTCACTTAGCATTATAATTTCAAGATCCAACCATGTTGTCGCAAATGCTACTATGTCATCTTTTCTTAAGGCAGAATAGTATTCACTTATGTATATATACTGCAACATCTTTATCAATGCATCTATAGACTTTTGTTGTTTCCATGTCTTGGCCACCATAAATAACGCTGCAATAAACACTGGAGCATATATGTCTTTATGTATAAATGTTTTCAGATTTTTGGCATAGATACCCAGAAGAGAGTTCATTGGTCTTATGGTAATTCTATTAATTTTTTGTGGAACCTCCACACTGCCTTCCATAATGGCTGCACCAATCTACATTCCCACCAACAGTGTATGAGGGTTCCTTTTTCTCCACAACCTCTGCAACACATGTTGCTATTTGTCTTGTTGATGATAGCCATTCTAACTGAGGGGAGGTGATATCTCATTGTGGTTTTTGTTTGCATTTCTCTGATGATTAGTGATGTTGAGCATTTTTTCATATGTCTATTGGCCATTTGTATGTCCTCTTCGGAGAAATGTCTCTTCAGATCCTCTGCCCATTTTTCGATTGAATTGTTTGTCTTTTTTGTTGTGTAGTTGTATGAGTTCCTTATATATTCTGGATATTAGCCCCTTATTGGAGGCATTGTTTGCAGAAATTTTCTCGCATTCATTTGGTTGCCTCTTTATTTTGTTGATGGTTTCTTTTGCTGTGCAGAAGATTTTTAGTTTGATATAATCCCATTCATTTATTTTAGCTTTTACTTCCCTCTCCTTTGGAGTCAAATGCATAAAATGCTCTTTGAACCAAAGGCCTGTAAGTTTAGTACCTATGTTTTCTTCTATGCAGTTTATTATTTCAGTTCTTATGTTTATGTCTTTGATCCATTTGAGTTAATTTTGATATGCAGTGCCAGATAACAGTGTACTTTCATTCTTTTACAAGTGGCTTTCCAATTCTCCCAACACCATTTATTGAAGAGGCTCTCATTTCTCTATTATATGTTTTTGGCTTCTTTGTCAAAAATTGTCTGTCCATTTTGCAGATGTGGGTTTATTTCTGTGTTCTCAATTCTATTCCATTGGTCTACCTGTCTGTTTTTCTGCCAATACCATGCTGTTTTGATTATTGTTGCCCTATAGTACAAGCTGAAGTCAAGAAGTGTGATACCTCCAGCATTGCTCTTTTTCCTTACGATCGCTTTGGCTATTCGGGGTCTTTTATGATTCCATACAAATCTGATGATTTTTTTGTTCTATTTCTCTAAAAAAGATCCATTGGTATTTTGATGGGGATTACATTAAATCTGTGTATTGCTTTGGGTAATATGACCATTTTTACTTAGTTGTTCTTCCGATCCATGAATATGGAATGTCTTTGCATTTCTTTGTGTCTTCTTCAATTTCTTTTAAAAACATCTTATAGTTTTAAGTTTATAGCTCTTTCACATCCTCGTTAAAGTTTATTCCTATATATTTTGTTCTTTTTTTTTTTTTGCAATTGCAAAAGGAATTGTTTTTTCTTTTTAAATTTCTTTTTCTGAGATTTCATTGGACTTTTATATGTTGATTTTGTAGCCAACTACTTTACTGTATTCGTTTATTGTGTCTAGGCTTTTTGGTGGAGTCTTTAGGGTTTTCTCTATATAGCATCATGTCATCTGCAGAAAGTGACAATTTAACTTCTTCATTCCCTACGTGGACTCCTTTTATTTCTTTCTTGTGCCTGATTGTTCTGACTAGGACTTCCAATACTATTTTGAAAAGCAGAGGTGATAGGCGACAGCCCTATTGTGTTTTTGAATGTAGAGCAAAGGGCTTCAGTTTTTCATTGTTAATTATATTAGCGGAGGGTTTGTCATATATGGTGTTTATTATGTTAAGGTATTTTCCTTCTATACCTATTTTATTAAGTGTTTTAATCATAAATAGATGTTTTATCTTCTCAAATGCTTTTTCTGCATCTATTGATATAATCATATGATTTTTGTCCGTTATTTTGTTTATGTGGTATGGTGTATCATATTGACGGATTTGCGTATGTTGAACCATTCTTGTGCTCCTGGGATAAACCCCACTTTGTCGTGATGTATAATCTTTTTACCACATTGTTGCATTCGATTTGCTAGAATTTTGTTTAGGATTTTTGCATCTCTATTCATCAGAGATATTGGTCTGTAAAATTCTTTTTTTGGGATATCTTTACCAGGTGTTGGTATGAGGGCACTGTTGGCCTCATAAAATGAGTTAGGGACTATTGTCTCTTCTTCAGTGTTTTGGAAAAGTTTGAGTAGGAGAGGTATTAGACCCTCTTTAAATGTTTGGTGGAGTTCACTAGTGAAACCATCTGGTTCCAAATTTTTGCTTTTTGGAAGGTTTTGGATGTGTGATTCAATTACCTTACAATTCTTTGTGATTCAGCCTAGGAAGGCTTTATTTTCCTAAGAACATGCCCTTTTGTTCTAGGTTATTGAATTTGGCATATTGATGGCATATAGTCCTTCATAGTGTTTTCTTGGGTGATCATTTGTATTTCTGTGGCATCCGTGATAACTTCCCCTCTCTCATTTCTGATTTTTTAAATTGTGTCTTTTTTCTTTTTATGTTATTGAGCTCTTGTCGCATTTATTTTTTCTTGTCTTTTTTACCTCCATTTCATTTAGTTCTGCTCTTTTTTTTTAACTATTTCCTTTCTTCTGCTGACTTTTGGTTTCATTTGTTCTTCTTTTTCTAGTTCTTTAGTGTAATGTGAGGTTTTTTTATCTGGGATTTTTCTTGTTTCTTGAGATAGGCCTGTAAGGATATAAATTTCCCCTTAAAACTGATTTTGCTGCATCCCAAATATTTTGGTAGGATGTATTTCATTCTCATTTGTTTTTATGTATCTTTTGATATCTCCTCTTACTTTTTTCTATGACCCAGTCATTCTTTAAAAGTATATTGTTTAATCTCCACATATTTGTGTTTTTTTCTGCTTTCTTTTTGCAGTTGATATCCAATTTCAAAGCTTTGTGATGAGAGAATATGTTTGGTATGATTTCAATCTTCTTAAATTTGCTGAGGCTAGTTTTATGGCACAATACATGGTCTAGTCGTAAGAATGTTCCCTGTATACTAGAAAAGAATGTACAGTCTGATATTCTAGGATGAAGTGCCTATCAATGTCAATTATGTCCATTTCATCTAATGTGTCATTTAGAGCTGATATGTCTTTGTTTAGTTTCTGTTTGGATGATCTATCTATAGCTGTCAATAATGTATTTAGGCCCCCTATTATAATTGTGTTCTGATCAATTTCTCTCTTTAGTTCTGTTAGTAGTTGCTTGGTATATTTTGGTGCTCCCTGGTGGGGGCATAAATATTGATGACTGTTATGTCTTCTTGTTATATAGTCTCCTTTATCATTATAAAATGTCCATCTTTGTCTCTTGTTACCTTTTTTATCCTGACGTCTGTTTCATTGATATCAGTATGGCTACACCTAATTTTCTCTGGGTAACATTTGCTTGGAGTGTCAATTTCCACCCTTTCACTTTGAATGTGTATTTGTCCTTGGAGCTGAGATGTGTCACATGGAGACAGCATATGGTTTGGTTTACTTTTTTGATGCAAACTGCTACTTTGTGCCTTTTTATTAGTGAGTTCAGTTCATTTACATTTACAGTGATTATTGATATATGAGGATATCCCATCATTCTATCATTGGCTTTCTGGTTGGACTGTGTCTCCATTGTTTCTTTGACTTTTTGTTTATGTCTATTATTTCAGTGTGGTGGTATTCTATGGTTTTCCCTTCTGTTTCTTCTTTTATTGTGTTATATATTTCAGTTTTGTTTTGGATTTCTCTTGAGTGGTTACCATTAAGATTATGTAAAAGAAAGTTTCATATTTAGAGTATTCCATTTTTTTCTCCATGCTTACTTTCTCCACTCGCATATTCCAGTTCCGGTCTTTACTCTCACCCCTTTTATGTTTTTGTTGTCACAAATTATCCTTATTTATGCTGGTTGAATAGCCTCCTTCAGTATTTCTTGTAGTGCAGGTCTTGTGTTAGAAAATTCCCTCAGCTTCTGTATCTCTGGAAAAGTCTTTATTCCTCCTTCATATCTAAAGGATATCTTTGCTGGATATATTATTCTTAGCTTACAATTTCTCTCGATAGTTTGAATATTTGAGTCCACTCTGTCCTGGCTTGTAGAGCCTGCTGAAAAATCTGATGGTAATCTAATGGGCTTTCCTCTGTAGGTTGACATCTTCTTTTCCCTGGCTGCCTTGAGAATTCTTTCTTTGTCATTAATTCATGACAGCTCAATACAAAGTGCCTTGTAGAAGTTCTATTTGGGTTGTGGTAATTAGGTGTTCTATTTGCTTCTTGGATTGGAGGATCCAGTTCTTTCCACAATTTTGGGAAGTTCTTGTTGACTGTTTGAATATACTCTCGGTTCCTTTCACCCTTTCTTCCCCCTCTGGTATGCCCATTATTGTTATATTGCTCTTTCTGATGGAGTCAGAAAGTTCTTTTAGATTTTTTTCATTTCTTTTACCTCTCAAGTCTCTCTTCTTCCATCTGTGTCATTCCCAGATTTCAATCTTTGATGTCACTGATTCTTTCCTCCATCTGGTCAGCTCTATTACCTAAGGTAGCTATTTCATTCTCCATGTTTTTTACTGTGTTCTTAACTCCAGAAATTCTGTTTTGGTTATTTTTTAAAATTTAAATCTCTTTCGTAAAATTTTCATTTTGTTCTTTGGTTGTGTTTCTGCATTGATTAAACTGCCTTTCTGTGTTTTCTTGCATCTCATTGAGGTTTTTCAGAACTGCGATCTTGAATTCTCTGTCATGAAGTTCATTTTCTCGAGACTTTTCATTTTCTTTCTGAGCTGCCTTGTTACCTTGGTTATTCATGACAATTAATGAATTGTTATTTTTCTTCCTAGGCATCTACAAGAGTGGGTTCTGTAAGAGGTTGATAGAAAGAGGTTTTTCTTTTTCCCCCCACTAGGTGTTGGTAGAATGTTTTATTTTGTCTCTGATTAGAGCCTTTTATTCTGTGTCACACTGTAGTGTCATATTTTCTCTGCACTATTCTGGCTTCTCCCACAATTGGAGAATTCCCTGGAAGGCAGGCTTCTCCTCTTGAACAGTTCACCTGGGTCACAGGGCACCACTTCCACGGGGGTTGTGGAAAACCTCTGAAGTTCCAAATCTCTTCCTGCACCAGATTCAGAGCCTATGTGTTTCAGGGGCTGTGTTTAGTCCTGCTGGGATCCACCCAAATAGGTGGGGACAGGGGTGGGGTGGGTTGTGAGAGGTGGCCCAGAACAATGGCGGTGACCGCCACCACAGCCAGACCTGCACCCAAGGCTCCCTCCCCTTCGCTGGAACTAGTTGGGCTGGGAGTCTGTGCCAGTGGGCCACAGTTCTCAGAACTGCAAATATTCTGTTTTTATCTGACAGTGCTAGTGTTCCACTTTTAGCACTGGGTCGGTGGGGGTGAGGTGAGCTTTGGGAGGTTAGGAGGGGTTAGGTAGTCTCAGTGCCTAAGCCTTCCATCCTCTGCTTGGCAGTGAGGGCTTAAGCCACCATTTTCACTCTTCTGCCCTCAGTCTTTGCTCCAAGGTCTCTGCCGTGAGCATTGAGTTCAGCCATGTTACATGCTGATCCTTCAGGCAGGGCTATGGGCCATAAGTGAAGCACTAGCAGTCCAAGTTCTTCCATCTCTGGGGGTTGTGGTAGCTCCAGAATGCAGGGAGCTCAAAGCTCCAAGCTAGGTGTGTCCTGTGCCCAGGCCTCCCTCCTTTCTGCCCTTCCCACTTCCCTCCTCCCCTGCTCGCCCAATTTGCCCACCTTTAGATGATTTCTGTTGCACACCTCTTTGTCTTGGTTGTCTGCTGTGTAGGGAGTTTTGTGGAGTTACAGTTGTTCACTTTGTTGTAAATTCCAGGGAAGATCTCAAGAGGTTCACCTTATGCCGCCTTTTTTTATGATGTCACTATTTTTTTTATTTGATGTTTTCTGCTCACTTGTCTTCTAAATTGCTGATTTGATTCACTGCTTTATGTAATCTGCTGTTGATTCGTTCTAGTGTAATCTTCATTTCAGTTTTTATATTCTTTACTTCTAACTGGTTCTTTTTTAGTGTTTCTATGTCCCTCTTTATGCTTACTATCTCTTAGTTGAAGCTCTCATTAAGTTCTTTAAGCATTCTTATAAACAGTGTATTAAACTCTGTCTATGGTAGGTTGATTGACCCCAGTTTTATCTGGAGGTTTCTGCTGTTCTTTTATTTGGCACATGATTTTTTTGTTTCCTCATTCTGGTTGCTGCTCTGTTTGCTTCTATGTCTTATGTCTCTCAGTCTTTGCTGGGTGGCCTTATGTAGTGTGTGTCCTGTGTGGTACAATGGTGCAGTCTCCCTGCTCTCCTGTGTGTGTGTTCCAACAGTGTCTCTTCAGTGTGTGTGTGTGTTCTCCTGTTGTAGTTGAGCCTTGAGTGCTTTTGGTGCATCAGTGAGTGAGACTGACTCAAAGGCTGACTGATGGTGAAGATTGTCTGTGCCCACGGTGTATGAACTGCTGTGTGGAGGCTGACCCCTTAGAGAAGAATTTGCCCCCAGGCTGTTCTGCCTGTTGAGACCTGCTTTGTGGTGTGCTGCTTATGGGGCTAATCAGGCCGTGCTCTGAAACTGGCTTCTGGGTATGTTGTTTCTGGTGTCTCTTGCAAGGGGCTCCCATGCAGGCAATTTTCTGCCTTGCCTGTTACCAGCCTGTGGCTACCTGGTCAGAGCCATAAAACCGTATGCGGTTGGCTGCTGCCTGTGCTGGATCTGGAGGCTTGTGGGTGTGGCCTCCCTGAACTGAGGCTGGCTGCCTCCCATTGGGGGCCTGAGGCTGTTTAGCAAATGGCCCAGGCTCTCCTAGGCATATTGTCTCCTGCAAGCTGCCCCTAAGGCCCAGCTGTTGAAAGAGTTTCCTTAGGTGCATGGGACAGCCTGGCTGACCTGGTGTTAAACATGCCCTCACCGATGCAGCACTAGCTGGATGAGGTGGAGTCCCAGGGAGTCACAAAACGTGGCCAGTGGTTTTTACAAAGTTAATGCAGATTCAGTTCTTAAGCCAGTCCTAGCCTGTGACAATTTTGCACAGGACCCCAAGAACACCACAGCCATCCACCACTTGCCTCAGGCTCAGGAATTTCGGAGAGCTGCCCGAGTGGCTGCAGCACAGGTTTTGTGTCACTGTCCACCACCAAATTCTACCTTGGCCATCAGGGACTATCCACTGCTGTAAAAGCCCTCCACAGCTTGTGGGGGTGGGACCATCCACCTAGGCACCCAGAGTGCCCCTGGCAATGCAGCTCTAGGTGGGCAGCACACGGTTCCAGGGAGCTAAGGCATGTGATCAGTGGTTTGTGCAAAGTCAATGCAGTCTTGGTTCTCACATTGGTGCTGGGCCCACAATCACTGTGCAAAAATGACTCAAGAACACCATGGCCAGCCACCACTTGTTTCAGCCCCGTGGGTTCCTGAGAGCTGCCCAAGAGACACTGTGGTACAGATCCTGGATTACTGTCCAGCAGCAAACATTTCCTGGGTCACCCTGGGCCATCCACCTACTGAAAACAGGCATCCACAGCCTGTGGAGTGGGGCCAGAAGCCCAGCAATCAAGTTTCCTGAGTGATGTACCACCAGCTGTGTAGTGTACAGGCATCATCAAGGCAATGTGCCTATGCTGGATTCCACCAGGCCAATATGTTCCCACAATTGGCCTTTTGGGGGAGAACTTAACACTGAAAATACGGCACTTTCCTGTAGGCCACACATGAGTCAGGCTCCACATAAGACAACAATGGTTCCTGTCCCTCCAGCTCCCATGCTGGAGCAACACAACTCAGTTCTTCCCTGCCCGCCCCTGGGTCTCCCAAGCTGCTGCCTCTACACCATAGACCAGGTGAGTGCCCACAGACAAGTGAGTCATGTGCCAGCTCTATAAGAGAGTGTCTGGGTTTCCAGCCACCCTCCACCCCACTTGGAAGGGCAGACAGAATCCTCACTGGTTTTTACTGCCAGATGCCATGGTAACTCCTGTTCATGGCACAGGACCCTGGGGCTGGGTAGCCAGGTGTGGGTCTGGACCCCTCTTTCTTTAGGTGGGACCTCTGCCACCAAGGTGTTACTCCTGGCATTCACCCACTTTCTGTGGGTTTGGGGTCAGACTCTTTCATGTCTCTGCTCCTCCCACCAATCTCAATGTGGCTCTTCTTTATATTCTTAGTTGTAGGGATTCTGTTCTACTAGTGTTCAGATGATTCTTGAGGTTGATTACTATATAACTTATTTGTAATTTTGTTGTGATTCTGGGATGCAGTAGGCATTGCACTTACCTAATCCACCATCCTTGATGTCTCCTATGCAGGCCTTTTAAGAGGACAGCTGGGTTCCCAGCTACCCATCTCACTGGGATGGACAGACAGAGTTCTTGCTGATTTTCACTGCCAGATGTTGTGGGTGACTCCTCTTCCTGGCCCAGAACCCCTTAGCTCTGAAGCCCAGTGGTGTGGAGCTGGCTGGGACCTCACCCTCTTCACTGGGGAACTTCACTGCCGTGGAGTCCTTCCCAGTGTTCAAACACTACCTATGGGTTTGGTTTGGGGTCAGCCCATTTCATATTTCTGCCCCTCCTACCAATCTCAGTGTGGCCTCTTCTCTATATCCTTTGTTATAGGGGTTCTGTTTAGCTAGTCTTCAGATGATTTTTGAGGTTAGTTGTTCTATAATTTATTTGTAATTTTGATGTGATCCTGGGAGGCAGTGGGCAATCTGCCATCTTGGACCTTCTTCTCCTGTGGTTCTTTAATTTGCCATGTTGTCATACCAATTTTATTAATTCAAAAGATATTTACTGAACACTTAACTAAGTACCAGGCTCTAATCTATATGCTGCACAATGAATAAGACCATGATTTTACCGTGATGGATCATGCATTCTAGCTGAAAAGGCAGAAAATAGACATGTAGACAAATAAATAGGATAAATGCCATGGAGAAAAAAAAGAGGAAAATAAAACAGAAAGATTATGGAGTACAGAGGATGATGCCACTTCAGCCAGGAGGTCAGGGAAATTCCATTGAGTAGGTGACATTTGAACTCAGCTCAGTGTAAGCAAAGATTCTGGGATTCAGCACTCCAAGTAGGAGAGAGAAGCACAGAAGCCCTGTGGTGGGAATAAGCTGGTCATGTTCTAGAGATGGAAAGAAGTCAGTGGCACTAAGTGTGATGAAGGAATGTGTAACCTTGTGATGCTTTTGGGTGCATGTAACCATAACCCAAACTCAGATTGACTCACACAATAAAAAATGTACTATATACAACTTTAGAAAGTAGTATATAACTTGAAATGGGTGGGCTCTGGAGTTGTGTGATTGAGAGCCAGACACATCATCAAGAATCCAGAACCTTTCCATCTTTCCGCATTGTGTTTCTCTCTGTGGTGATTTCTTTGTTATGAGATAAGAAGCAAGATAAATGCCACAGCTCCTAGGGGTCAAATACAAGCATGAAATTATTTAGAGGTAAAAGAGAGAACTTCTTTTTTTGGTACACCTCTCCTGCAGAAAATTTATCTCAAAACCCCAGCACACTTTACTATAAGTTTCACTTGTTATATGCTATGGCCTACATAATTGTGTCCTCCAGATTCATATGTTGAAATCCTAATGCCAAGTATGATGGTATTAGAGTGTGGGGACATTTAGGAAGTGATTGGGTCATGAGGGCAGAGCCCTCTTTAATCAGATTACTGCTCTTATAAAAGAGATATCCCGGTAGGGAGATCAAAATGGCAGCATGAGGTGAGCCTCTGGAAATCTCCCCTGGAATTTACAACAGATTGAACACCTATAACTCCACAAAGGACTCCTGCACAGCAGACAGGCAAGACAAAGAGGCTCACTACTGAATTCACCTAAAGGTGGGCAAATTGCGTGAGCAGGCGAGGAGGGAAGGGAGAAGTGCGGAGACAGGGCTGCCCGGGCACAGGACCCAGATCGAGTTCAGTGCTCCAAGCTCGCTGCATCCCGGAACTACCGCGGCTGTGGGAGAGGGAAGAAGTCGGACTGCTAGGGCTCTGCTTATGGCCCACAGGGCTGAGGGAATAGCATATAACATGGCTGAACCCAACGTCTACGGAAGATACCTTGGAGCAAAGACTGAGGGAAGAAGGCTGAAAACGGTGGTTTAACCCCTCATTGCCACAAAGAACGGAAGCCTTAGGCACTGAGACTAGCGCCCTCTCCCTACCTTCGCAGAGCTCATCCGGCACCCAGTTGTCCAGTGCTAGAAGCAGAAGAGTAGCAGTGTCACATCAAAAGAACACAATATTTGCAGTTCTGAGATCTGTGGTCCGCAGACATGGACTCATAGCACAACTAGTTCCGGCAAAGGGGAGGGAGCTGTGGAAACAGGACTGGCTGTGGTGGTGGCTGCTGCCATTGCTCTGGGCCACCTCTCACAACCCACCCCGCCCCTATCCCCCCTATCTGGGTGGAACCCTGCGGGAGTAAACAGAACTGCTGAAACATAGGCTCTGAATCTGGTGCAGGAAGAGGTTTGGAACTTGAAAACCTCTCCGCATCCCCACACGGACACGGCGCCCTATGACCCAGGTGAACTGTTAACAGAGGAGAAGCCTGCCTTCCAGGGAATCCCCCCATTGTGTGAGAAGATGGAATAGTGCAGAGAAAATATAACACTACAGGGTGAGAGACAGAAAAGGCTGTAGTAGGAGAGAAAATAAAACATTCTACCAACGAGTACTGAAAACAAAAGAAAGACTTCTTCCTATCAACCTGTTGCAGAACCCACTCCTGTAGGATCTAGGAAGAGATATAATAAATCATTAATTGCCATGAATAACCAAGGCGACAAAGAAAGCTCAGAAAGAAAGTGAAAAGTCTCCAGAAAATCAACTTAATGATATGGAAATATGTGACTTAAATGACAGAGAATTCAAGATTGCAGTTCTGAAAAAACTCAATGAGATGCAAGAAAACACAGAAAGGTGGAGCTAAAGGTGGAGTTAGCTCCATGATCCTAACTCCGAAGGCTGCCAGTTCGATTCCCACATGGGCCAGTGGGCTCTAAACCACAAGGCTGCAGGTTCAATTCCTCGAGTCCTGCAAGGGATAGTGAGCTCCACCTCCTGCAACTAAGATTGAACACAGCACCTTGAACTGAGCTGCCTCCAAGATGTCTCAGTTGGTTGGAGCGTGGGCTCTCAACCACAAGGTTGCCAGTTTGATTTCTCAACTCCCACAAGATATGATGGGCAGTGCCCTCTGCAACTAAGATTGAACACGGCACCTTGAGCTGAGCTGCCTCTGAGCTCCCGGATGGCTCAGTTGGTTGGAGTGTGTCCTTATCAACCACAATGTTGCTGATTTGACTCCCGAAAGGGATGGTTGGCTGTGCCCCCTGCAATTAGCAATGGCAACTGGAACTGGAGCTGAGCTGCACCCTCCAAAACTAAGATTGAAAGGACAACAACTTGAAGCTGAATGGCACCCTCCACAACTAAGATGGAAAGGACAACAACTTGACTTGGAAAAAAGTCCTGGAAGTACATACTGTTTCCCAATAAAGTCTTGTTCCCCTTCGCGAATAAAATCTTAAAAAGAAGAAAAGAAAAGAAAACACAGAAAGGCAGTTTAATGAACTCAGAAATACAATCAAAGAACAACATGAACATTTTGCCAAAGAGATTGAAATTTTAAAAAAGAACCAAATAGAATTTCTGGAGATTAAGAACTATATAGAAGAAATTAAGAATGAAATAATCAGCTTAGGTAGTAGAGTTGAACAGATGGAGGAAAAAATGAGTGGCATCGAAGATAGAAACCTGGAAATGACTCAACGGAAGAAGAAAAAGACTTGAGACTTAAAAGAAATGAAAGAACTCTATAAGAACTTTTTCACTGCAAGAGAAAGAGCAACATGAGAAAAATGGGCATACCAGAAGGAGAAGAAAGACAGAGGGAACAGAGAGTATATTCAAATAAATAGCCAATGAGAACTTCCCACACTTGTGGAAAGAACCGGATCCTGGAATCCAAAAAGCAAATAGAACACCTAATTACCTGAACCCCAACAGGCCTTCTCTAAAGCACATTGTATTGAAGCTGTCAAAAATCAATGACAAAGAAAAAATCCTCAAGGCAGCCAGGGAAAAGAAGACAGTAACTTACAAAAGAAAGCCCATTAGATTATCATCAGATTTTTCAGCAGAAACTCTACAAGCCAGGAGGGAGTGGAACCAAATATTCAAAGTATTGAAAGAGAGAAACTATGAGCCAAGAGTAATATACCCAGCAAAGATATCCTTTAGATATGAAGGAGGAATGAAGACCTTTCCAGATATATAGAAGCTGAGGAAATTTTCTGATACATGACCTGCACTACAAGAAATACTAAAGGAGGCTATTCGACCACCATCAACAGGGACAATTTGTGACAACCAAAACATAAAAAGGGGGGCAGCAAAGGCCTGAACCAGAATATGGGAATGGAGAAAGTCAGCATACTGAAGAAAATAGAATATTCTAAATATCAAACTTTATTTTACATAATCTTAATGGTAACCATTCAAAAAAAAATCAAGAACTGAAATATATACTGTAATAAAAGATGAAACAGAGGGAAAAATCATAGAATACCACCTAACAGAAAAAAAAGACAACAACAAAATGTCAAAGAAACAATGGAGACACAGTCTTACCAGAAAACTAAAGCTAGAATGATAGGAAATCCTCACATATCAATAATCAATGTAAATGTAAATGGACTGAACTCACCAATAAAAAGACACAGAGTGACAGATTGGATCAAACAACTAAACCCAACCACATGCTGCCTGCAAGAGACACATCTCATCTACAAGGACAAGGATAGACTCAAAGTGAAAGGGTGGAAATTGACACTCCAAGCAAATGGTATCCAGAGAAAATCAGGTGTAACCATACTGATATCAGATGAAACAGACTCCAGGGTGAATAAGGTAACAAGAGACTAAGATAGACATTTCATAATGGAATCAGAAAGACATACAACAAGAAGACATAACAGTCATCAATATTTATGCCCCTAATCAGGGAGCACTGATATATCAAGCAACTACAAACAGAACTAAAGGGAGAAATTGACCAAAACACAACGATACTAGGGGACTTAAATACATCATTGCCAGCTATGGATAGATCATCCAAACAGAAAGTAAATAACGAAACAGCAGCAATAAATGACACATTAGATGAAATGGACATAATTTACATTTATAGAGCACTTCATCCTAAAACATCAGACTATACATTTTTTCTAGTGTACATGGAACAGTCTCAAGGATAGACCATATATTGGGACATAGCCTCAGCAAATTTAAGAAGACTGAAATCATACCAAGCATATTCTCTCTCTCTCTCTCTTTTTTCTTTTTTTAAAGATTTTATTGGGGAAGGGGAACATGACTTTAATGGGAGAACAGTGTGTACTTCCAGGACTTTTTCCCAAGTCAAGTTGTTGTCCTTTCAGTCTTAGTTGTGGAGGGTGCAGCTCAGCTCCCGGTCCAGTTGCCGTTGCTAGTTGCAGGGGGTGCAGCCCACCATTTCTTGAGGGAGTCGAACCGGCAACCATGTGGTTGAGAGGACTCATTCCAACCAACTGAACCATCCAGGAGTTCAGTGGCAGCTCAGCTCAAGGTGCCGTGTTCAATCTTAGTTGCAGGGGGCGGAGCCCACCATCCATTGCGGGACTCAAGGAATTGAACTAGCAACCTTGTGGTTGAGAGCCCACTGGCCCATGTGGGAATTGAACTGGCAGCCTTCGGAGTTAGGAGCATGGAGCTCTAACCGCCTGAGCCACGGGGCCGGCCCCCAAGCATATTCTCTTATCACAGAGCTTTGAAATTGGATGTCAACTGCGAAAAGATAGGAGGAAAAACCACAAATATGTGGAGGTTAAACAACATGCTCTTAAAGAAAAACTGGGTCAAAGAAGATATAAGAGAACAGATAAAAAGGTACATAGGAACAAATGAGAATGAAAATATATCCTACCAAAATTTTTGGGATGCAGCTAAAACAGTTTTAAGAGGGAAATTTATATCATTACAGGCTTATCTCAAAAAAGAAGAAAAATCCCCCCAAAATAACCTCACGTTACACCTTAAAGAACTAGAAAAAGAACAAATGAAACCCAAATTCAACAGAAGAAAGGAAATAATAAAAATCAAGCAGAACTAAATGAAATAGAGAACAAAAAGACAATAGAAAAAATTAATGTGACAAAGAGCTGGTTCTTTGAAAAGATTAACAAAATTGACAAACACTTGGCTAGGCTCACTAAGATAAAAAGAGAGAAGACACTAATTAACAAAATCAGAAATGAAAAAAGGGAAGTTATCACGGATGCCACAGAAATACAAAGGACCATTCAAGAATACTATGAAGGATTACATGCCACCAAATTCAACAACCTAGAAGAAATGGACAAGTTCTTAGAAACATATTGCCTGCCTGGGCTGAACCATGAAGAATTGGAAAATCTAAACAGACTGATGACCAGTAACGAAACTGAATCAGTCATCCAAAACCTTCCCAAAAGCAAAGTCTGGAACCAAATGGCTTCACTAGTGAATTCTACCAAACCTTCAAAGAGGATCTAATACCAATCCTGCTCAAACTCTTCTAAAAATTGAAGAAGAGACAGTACTCCCTAAACACTTTATCAGGCCAACATTACTCTGATACCAAAACCTGGAAGGACAACACAAAAAAAGGAAGTTACAGACCAGTATCTCTGATGAGTAGAGATGCAAAAGTCCTAAGTAAAATTCTAGCAAATTGAATGCAACGATGCATTAAAAAGATTATTCATTACAACCAAGCGGGATTCATCCCAGTGGCACATGGATGGTTCAACATCCACAAATCCATCAATGTGATACATCACATAAACAAAGTAAAATAAAAAATCATATGAATACATCAATTGATGTAAAAAAAGCATTTGACAAGATACAACATGCATTTATGATTAAAATACTTAATGAGATAGGTATAGAAGGAAAATACCTTAACATAATAAAGGCCATATATGACAAAACCACAGCTAGTCTCATAATTAATGGTGAAAAACTGAAGCCCTTTGCTCTACGTTCAGGAACACGACAGGGCTGTCCCCTATCGCCTCTGCTTTTCAACATAGTGTTGGAAGTCCTTGCCAGAGCAATCAGGCAAGAAAAAGAAATAAAAGTCATCAAAATTGGGAATGAAGAAGTTAAATTGTCACTCTTTGCAGATGACATGATGCTATATATAGAAAACCCTAAAGACTCCACCAAAAAGCTATTGGAAAAAATCAACAAATACAGTAAAGTTGCTGGCTACAAAATCAACGCACAAAAGTCCATTGCCTTCCTATGTTACTAACAATGAAATCTCAAAAAAGAAATGAAGAAAACCCAAACGATTCCTTTTGAACTATAGCAAAAAGAATAAAATACCTAGGAATAACTTAACCAAGGATGTGAAAGACTTATATGGTTCTCTGCTTTTTCTGTCTGACTTGTTTCGCTCAGCATTACTCTCTCAAGATCCATCCATGTTGTCACAAATGTTCCTATATCATCTTTTCTTACTGCCGAATAGTATTCCATTGTGTATATATACCACAACTTCTTTATCCATTCATCTATCGAAGGACATTTTGGTTGTTTCCATGTCTTGGCCACCGTAAACAAAGCTGCAATGAACATTGGAGCACACGTGTCTTTATCTCTAAATGTTTTCAGATTTTTTGGTAGATACCCAGGAGAGGGATTGCTGGGTCATATGGCAATTCTATTCGTAATCTTTGAGAAACCTCCACACTGCCTTCCATAACGGCTGCACCAGTCTGCATTCCCACCAACAGTGTATGAGGGTTCCTTTTTCTCCACAGCCTCCAACATTTGTTATTATTTGTCTTGTTGATGATAGCCATTCTGACTGGGGTGAGGTGATATCTCATTGTGGTTTTGATTTGCATTTCTCTGATGATTAGTGATGTTGAGCATTTTTTCATATGTCTATTTGCCATTTGTATGTCCTCTTTGGAGAAATGTCTCTTCAAGTCCTCTGCCCATTTTTCAATTGGGTTGTTTGTTTTTTGTTGTTGAGTTGCATGAGTTCCTTGTATATTCTGGATACTAGCCCTTATCGGAGGCACTGTTTGCAAAAATCTTCTCCCATTCAGTTGGTGGCCTCTTTATTTTGTCAACGGTTTCTTTTGCTGTGCAGAAGCTTTTAAGTTTCATATAGTCCCATTCGTTTATTTTAGCTTTTACTTCCATTGCCTTTGGAGTCAAGTTCATAAATGCTCTTTGAACCCAAGGTCCATAAGTTTAGTACCTATGTTTTCTTCTATGCAGTTTATTGTGTCAGGTCTTATGCTTAAGTCTTTGATCCATTTTGAATTAACTTTGGTACATGGTGACAAATAGCAGTCCAGTTTCATTCTTTTGCACGTGGCTATCCAATTCTCCCAGCACCATTTATTGAAGAGGCTGTCTTTGCTCCATTGTATGTTTTAGCTTCTTTGTCAAAAATTATCTGTCCATATTTATGTGGTTTTATTTCTGGGTTCTCAATTCTATTCCATTGGTCTATGTGTCTGTTTTTCTGCCAATACCATGCTGTTTTGATTATTGTAGCCCTGTAGTACAAGCCAAAGTCAGGAAGTGTGATACCTCCATTATTGTTCTTTTTCCTTAAGATTGCTTTGGCTATTCGGGGTCTTTTGTGGTTCCAAACAAATCTGATGATTTTTTGTTCTATTTCTTTAAAATATGCCATTGGGATTTTGATGGGGATTGCATTGAATCTGTATATTGCTTTGGGTAATATGGCCATTTTAACTATGTTGATTCTTCCAATCCATGAGCACGGAATGTCTTTCCATTTCTTTGTGTCTTCTTCAATTTCTTTCAAAATTGTCTTATAGTTTTCACCATATAGGTCTTTCACATCCTTGGTTAAGTTTATTCCTAGGTATTTTATTCTTTTTGCTGCAATTGCAAAAGGAATTGTTTTTTGTATTTCTTTTTCTGAGATTTCATTGTTAGTATATAGGAAGGCAATGGACTTTTGTGCGTTGATTTTGTAGCCAGCAACTTTACTGTATTCGTTGATTGTTTCTAATAGCTTTTTGGTGGAGTCTTTAGGGTTTTCTATATATAGCATCATGTCATCTGCAAAGAGTGATGATTTAACTTCTTCATTCCCAATTTGCATGCCTTTTATTTCTTTCTCTTGCCTGATTGTTCTGGCAAGGACTTCCAACACTATGTTGAAAAGCAGAGGTGATAGGGGACATCCCTGTCGTGTTCCTGAACGTAGAGCAAAGGGCTTCAGTTTTTCTCCATTAATTATGAGATTAGCAGAGGGTTTGTCATATATGGCCTTTATTATGTTAAGGTATTTTCCTTCTATACCCATTTTATTAAGTGTTTTAATCATAAATGGATGTTGTATCTTGTCAAATGCTTTTTCTGCATCAATTGATATAATCATATGATTTTTGTCCTTTATTTTGTTTATGTGATGTATCACATTGATGGATTTGAGGATGTTGAACCATCCTTGTGCCCCGGGGATGAACCCCACTTGGTCGTGATGAATAATCTTTTTAATGCATTGTTGTATTCGATTTGCTAGAATTTTATTTAGGATTTTTGCATCGGTATTCATTAGAGATATTGGTCTGTAGTTTTCTTTTTTTGTGCTGTCCTTACCAGGTTTTGGTATCAGGGTAATGTTGGCCTCATAAAATGAGTTAGGGAGTACTGTCTCTTCTTCAATTTTTGGAAGAGTTTGTGCAGAATTGGTATTAGATCCTCTTTGAAGGTTTGGTAGAATTCACTAGTGAAGCCATCTGGTCCCGGACTTTTGCTTTTGGGAAGGTTTTGGATGACTGATTCAATTTCACATTGGTGATCGGTCTGTTTAGATTTTCCAGTTCTTCATGGTTCAGCCTTGAAGGGATATATGTTTCTAAGAACTTGTCCATTTCTTCTAGGTTGTTGAATTTGGTGGCATATAGTCCTTCATAGTATTCTTGGATGATCCTTTGTATTTCTGTGGTGTCCGTGATAACTTCCCCTTTTACGTTTCTGATTTTGTTAATCAGTGTCTTCTCTCTTTTTATCTTAGTAAGTCTAGCCAAGGGTTTGTCAATTTTGTTAATCTTTTCAAAGAACCAGCTCTTTGTCATATTAATTTTTTCTATTGTCTTTTTGTTCTCTATTTCATTTAGTTCTGCTCTAATTTTTGTTATTTCCTATAAAAGGCCTTTCAAAGTGAGAGGCAACAAACGTTTATTTGAGATCCATAATGGCTATTTGGGATGAACTGACTCAAGCAGTAGCCCAAATAGTGTTCTGATTAGGAGACAAAGGCAATAGGTATTTATGAAAAAGGGAATGGGAACAATTACATCAATAGAAGGAAGGTATTTCTATTGGTGCAGATAACACAACATAGTGATATTAATTCTAGACAGTGTTTTTAATTTTCAGTCCAGTAGTTATAATAACTGCTTTCTTGTTATCTTTGAAGTTCTTTGAGAAACAAGGTGAACTAGTTCTAAATTCTAATGAAAATAACCAGTCCTAAGGTTATTTTGCCCTGCTTTAACATTCCAAGGATTTGAGACATAAGGCATGCAAGGCAGTTCCTCTGGTAGCTCCAGCTCCAGCTCCATTTTAAAGTGGCTCCATTCATATTATTTACATGCTCCTTCTTGAGCCAGCAGGAAGGGAAATTGGCATGCACCAGTACCTGTGTGAACTAGATATTTGGTTGGCAACCACAATGCTCATGGTAGGAAATGAGATTGGCGTGGTAGACGAGGTGTGGCTTGCATGGGAGCGTAAATATTTTGCTAATTTCAATGTAAAGCATTTGGAAGTTTGAATAGATAATTCAACACTTTCACTGTGGTATGGAGGGTGGACAGAGGTGAGAGTGGGCATGAAATCCCTTTAGTTTAGGCATAGGAAGATGGTGCAGTAGTCTAGAGAAGAGAGGAATATGTAGGTTAGGATGGAACAAAAGATGTGAAAAGGTATTCTATTTAAGATATTTTTCAGGTGGAGTACATAGGACTTGCTCATGTGGGAGTCGTGGGGTGAGGAAAGGCAAGAACCAAAAAACCTCCCAGAGTTCTGGCCTGAGCACCCGGGTAGTGGTGATCACTGAGATGTGGGACACCGGCAGATGGCAGGGTTTGAGGGACAGAGGGGTAGTTCAGTTTTTAACTGGTTTAGTTCAAAATGCCTATTAAGCATTATCCAAGAAGTATCAGGAGGATGCTTCCAGATTTGTGTAGGAGCTCAGCTGAGGGATGGGGATGAAGAGGTTGGTTAACAGCATGTATAGCCCTAACGGTGGGTGAGGTCAGCTGGAAAAAGGGGAAGGCTGGGGACAGGGAAAGGCTGAAAACCAAAACCGCCTTGGGGAACTCAAAAAATTGGAGGTTAGGAAGAGGGATAGAGCACTGCAAAATATATACAAAAGAAGAAACCAGGGGAGAATCAGAGAAAAACAGTCTTTCAAGAAGCGAACAGTTATTAATGGTTTCAAATACTACTGAAATAACAAGTTTTATAAAACAAATAATAAGGCATAGCATTGAGAATTTTTAGGTTACAGGTGACCTTAAAAAGCCTTTTCATGAAGAGATAGAAACAAAATTCTTATTAAAGAGCATGGGGAGAAAACTGGAAGTGAAATGCTATATGAAATTTTTATCAGTCAAGGTTTGATCAAGGAAGCAGCACCACTACATGTGATGTGGAAGAACAGATTCATTGTAGGAAGCACCTTGCACTTTGGGAGAGAAGTTGGGAAGTGAAGGTCTGGAGTGTCTTGGAAGATGAGAGAAAACTCACTACAGGCCAAGGAAGGGAGTTAGCTGTTGAGATGTCTGGATGGCTGTTGTCTCTGGGTCTAGTAATGGCGCAGCAGTTAGGAAAAATGTTCCATTTATTAGAGTTTCCACCTCCCCTCCCTCTTTGCTTGATTGTTTTCTAATCATCCTTTAAAATTCCACTCAGACATTGCTTCCCTCAAAAGCCTTTGGATCTGTCCTGTGCTCTTCTGTCTGGCTGTGTTGACCTGATGTCATGTGCTTACCTCTGTCATAACTCCTATCCCGTGGGCATCCCTTGACATAGCTCTAGGCAATTAGTATGTGTCCCCAAATGTTTGCACAATTGACTTGATCCCTGTTTCTCCTGAGAGCATGAACTTCTTGAGGGCAAGAACTGTGCTCACTCTATAAATACACAAGCATGCTGACTGAATACATGGATTAGATGAGTGAATAGGACCAACAGTCTGAATAACTGTCTAAGGGTTCTGAAATTTGTGTGTTATGTATTTATTATCCATTACTTTTTTTTCACTTATGCTAAATCATCCCCTTGATGTTCACAGTATGCCCCTCTTCCCAGAAATTCTGGGACTTGTGAACATGTTCACATTTGGTTCCTATTACCCTTTTTGGTATTACATATTTTGATCATTTGTGCTCTGTCATGTCATCATTTTCCCAAATTATTCTCATATGAAGGTTCCTCCCAACACTTTAATTTACCTCTTTGGGATATTTCTAGTTTCGCTATGCCATTCTTAATGTGCAGTAATATGAAATGATATGACATTAGAGATGCAAATGTATGATAATGTTATACAAGCTTGAGATTTTGCTTTGGGTAAATTATGGAGAGACTTGTGAAAGAAATAACTTATAAATTAATTATGCTAAGTTTATGTATTTAACTAAAGCAAACTGCTTAATGTTGCTCTAACCCTGCAGGGAGCAGACATGCATCCTCAGGCTCCAAATAGGAACAACTTCTCTGCTAGTCTAAGATTCCCTGAAGATTCCTTTTTGCACCCGAAGTTTCCTAACTTCATGGAGGAAACAAAGACCTTTTCTATGATCCTGAAGTGACATTTTGGCCAAGCAAAGACAAAGGGACATTTAAATAAAGTCTCCAAACATTTACTTAGCCTCAAAATTGCTTTTCCAAATATGCTCATTGTGCAATACTGAAGATCTTCAAATGTATTTCTGTAACTGGCTCCAATATGCCTTATGTTGTAACTTTTCTTTTTGTCAGGGGGAGGGAGTTGGAAAGGAATTAGTTCTCTCTTTTTTTCCCCTTCCAGAGAACTGCCAAAATAATTTTGACTCTCCCAGATGAAGTAAGTTTTAAAATTGTGGTTCTCCCGAGGTTCGTTTGGAAGAAGACACAGCAATTCTGAGAAACCAGCAGTGGGGGCTGCCAAGATGCTTCATTTCCCTGGCTGCTGCTTCTGTTGCTTGCATCAGGGTCAGTGTGAGAACAAAACCACTGTCTGCAAGGGTTGGAGAGGCTTCTTTAAACACTTGTCCCTGCCCACCTAAAAGTCTCCTGCCTCACTCAGCATCACCACTTTAATTTGCTAATAGTAATCCAATTCCAGAGTTTAGAGTTTGCTCCAGTTGTTGGGTTCTCACTGCCTTTTGTTCTTCCTCAGCGTGAGCCATTACTCCTGGTTGAGTGGCACTTGGGAAAACTTGGATACATACTTGGCCTAGGCTATTTTTGGAGGTGTACTATTTCCAGGGAATTGGAGATCGCCATACCATAACACAACATCTCTCCATTCTGGGGTCTGAGATGGAAGGGAAAATAATGTGGCAAAGGGCTGGTAAGCGTTATTCAGAAGTTGTATAAAACCCGTAAAATTTCAGAGCTGCAAGTCACTTTTAGATAGAGTTGCAGAATAGAAGGAACAGAAGTAACTGAATCAGACTGTCTTGGAAAGCCCATGGCAGTTCAATCAATATGTGCCAACCTGAGATACCTATACTGTCAGCTTCTTCATACCCCTCTGGAGAATTGGTAAAGTGACAATTTTGAAATGAAATTTAATTGATGTTCAGAAAAGAGAAGTGAAGTACAGCATAATGGGACCACCTTCCTAATAATCACTGCTTTACCAGTACCAGAGGATATGAATATTTAGCCTCTGAATCTCAGTTTAGTCATTTGTAAAATGGGGTTGCCGTGAGAGAAATGAGATCATATACCGAACAATGCTAGATGTAGCAGGTAGCTTTAGTAAGTGCATGTATTATTATCATTATCTAATACAATCCTTTTATTTGAAAGATAAACACACCAAAGCCCAGAAAAGTTAGATACTTTGCCCAACAAATGCAGTTCTTCATTTAATTGGCAGAATTGAAGAACAGATCCATTTCTCCTGACCTTCAGAAGAGTACTTTTTCCTATTTCACTACATTACAATTCAAATTTTTTGGGTAAGTCCTCATGAAAGAATGAAACGAAACATTTTGATTAAAATTTTTTCATGATTGTCTTTGTGACATCAAAAAAATTTTAATATGAAAATGAGAGATTTTGTGGGTGATCTGCATAGTGGTAAGGGCCTGCCTGCCAGGTTCTGACATCATCTGTGCACTGTCCTTGTGGAACTCTTTTATGAGTATTGCTCTGTGCCAGCCCCTTAAGTTTGGTGCTGGAAACAAAGGATGAAAATCACTGTCCCTGTCCCCAAGTTGTTTATTGCTTCCTGGGGAAGGCAGATTATGAAATAAATCATTGATACATAGCTTAATAAACTCTGTGATTGATGTTAGCAGAGTGGAGGGGCACTTAATCCAGCTGTGTGTGTTTGGCATTGTTAGGAGCCATTAGCCCTGCACTGAATCTAGAAGGCTGAGTTAGAGTTGAGCATGTAAGGAAGGTATGGGGGCCAGGGTTTGAGCCTGGGCAGAAGGAGAGAGAGGAGTGCAGAGGTGAAGATGAAAGATCAATATGTGTGCCAGGAGGAGCTTGGCATGATGGACCTGTAGGGACTCAGAGTAAATGGTGAGAGATTAGGCCAAGAGGGAGTAAGGCCAAAGCTGTTGTGAGGAATATGGATCAAATCTTAAAGGAGAGGGAGGATTTTAATCAGTGTGTATGTGTATGTGATGGTCAGATTTTTATTTTAGAAAAATCACTGACCTCTTTATTTAGTGAGATTGAGCATTTTTTCTTTTTTTTTTTTTTGCCATTAAGTTATATTTCTCAACCAATATTTAACAGTTTTACGCTGCCCATCATATAAATAGAAAAAATCAGGCGGATCATGAAATATGTAGATTCATTAAGTATAGCAATGTCCAACAGTATTCCAAATTAAACTCAAGCAGTTGAATCTTTTTTCCCCTTCATTTTCAAGTCTACTGAGTAGAGGAGCTGAGCTTTCAAGTGTGCAGAAGCTTTGCAGTATTCTCTTTCCTTCTTGTCTGAGCAACTCTCCCTGGAAGAGATTTCTTTCAATTCTGTTTATCCAAATTTAGTTGCCTCAATTCTAGAATTCTTCTTCTTTTTTTTTTTAATTTTATTTTATTAAATTTATTGGGGTGACAATTGTTAGTAAAATTACATAGATTTCAGGTGTCTGTTTGCCATCTGTATGTCCTTTTTAGAAAAATGTCTCTTCATGTCCTCTGCCCATTTTTTAATTGGGTTGTTTTTTTTTTGGAGTTGAGTTGAGTGACTTATTTTATAAATTTTGGATATTAACCCCTTATCGGATATGTCATTGTCAAATATCTTCTCCCATTCAGCAGGATCCCTTTTTGTTTTATTGATGGCTTCCTTTGCTGTGGAAAGAATTTTTAGTTTGACATAATCCCATATGTTTATTTTTTCTCTTACTTCCCTTGCTCGAGGTGATATATCAGTAAAAATCTTACTTTGGGTAATGTCTGTAAACTTTTTTCCTATATGTTCTTCTAGGAGTTTTATGGTTTCAGATCTTACATTTAAATCTTTAATCCATTTTGAATTTATTCTTGTATGTGGTGTAAGGAGGTGGTCCAGCTTCATTTTTTTGCATGTGTCTGTCCAGGTTTCCCAGCACCATTTATTGAATAGACTGTCCTTACCCCACCGTACATTCTTGCTTCCATTGTTGTAGATTAAATGTCCATATAGTCATGGATTTATTTCTGTGTTCTCTAGTCTGTCCATTGATTTGTGTGTCTGTTTTTATGCCAGACCATGTTGTTTTGATTACTGTAGCCTTGTAATATAATTTGTCAGGTATCATTATACCTCCCACTTTGTTCTTATTTCTCAAAATTGCCGAGGCTATCTGGGGTCTTTTATGGTTCCACATAAATTTTAGGATTATATGTTCTATTTCTGTGAAAACTGTCCTTGGTAGTTTGATAGGAGTTGCGTTGAAGCTATATATTGCCTTAGGCAGTATGGACATTTTAAACAATATTCCTATCCATGAGCATGGTATGTGTTTCCATCTACTTATATCTTCTTTCATTTCTCTCTTCAGTGTCTTATAATTTTCTGAGTGCAGATCTTTACTTCTTTGGTTAAATTTATTCCCAGATATTTTATAGTCTTTGAAGCAAATGTAAATGGGATTGTTTTCTTAATTTCTCCTTCTGATATTTTATTATTGGTGTATGCAAATGCAACTGATTTCTGAATATTAATTTTGTATCCTGCTACTTTACTAAATTCATTTATCAGTTCTAACAGTTTTTTGGTGGAGTCTTTAGGGTTCTTTCTATATAGTATCATGTCATCTGCATATAATAACAATTTTACTTCCTTACCAATTTGGATGCCTTTTACTTCTTTTTCTTGTCTGATTGGCTAGAGCTTCCAGAACTATGTTGAATAGAAGTGGAGAAAGTGGGCAACCTTGCCTTGTTCCTGATCTTAAGGGGTATGGTTTTAGCTTTTCCCCATTGAGTATGATGTTAGCTGTGGGGTTTATCATATATGGCCTTTATTATGTTGAGATATGGTCCCTCTATTTCCACTTTCTTAAGAGTTTTTATCATAAATGGCGGCTGGATTTTGTCAAATGCTTTCTGTGTGTCTATTGATATGACCATATGATTTTTATTTTTCATTTTGTTAGTGTGGTGTATCACATTAATTGATTTGTGGATGTTGAACCACCCTTGCATACCAGGAATGAATCCCACTTGATCATGGTATATGATCTTTTTAATGTATTGCTGAATTCTGTTCACTAATATTTTGTTGAGAATTTTTGCATCTATGTTCATTAGGGATATCGGCCTGTAGTTTCTTTTTTGTGTGATATCTTTGTCTGATTTTGGGGTCAAGTTATTGTGGCCATGTAAAAAGTTTTTGGTAGCCTTCTCTCCTTCTCTATTTTTTGGAATAGTTTGAGGAAAATAGGTGATAATTTTTTTGAATGTTTCGTAAAATTAACCTGTAAAGTCATCATGGTTTCTTTTGCTGTGCAGAAGCTTTTTAGTTTGATATAGTCCCATTCATTCCCTTTCCTTTGAAGTCAAATTCATAAAAACCTCTTAGAACCCAAGGTCCATAAGTTTAGCATCTATGCTTTCTTCTATGCAATTTAATGTCTCAGGTCTTGTGTTTAGATCTTTGATCCATTTTGATAATTTTATATATGGTAAGAGATAGCTCCCTAGTTTCATTCTTTAGCATGTGGTTTTCCAATTTTCCCAGCATCATTTATTGAAGAGGCTTTCTTTTCTCCATTGTATGTATTTGGCTCTTTTGTCAAAAAAATTCTGTCCATATTTATGGTGGTTTATTTCTGAGTTTTCAATCTATTCTATTGGTCTGTGTGTCTGTTTTTCTGCAAATACTATGCTGTATAGTTAAAATGGCCATATTACCCAAAGCAATACACAAGTTTAATGCAATCCCCATCAAAATCCCAATGACATTTAAAAAAAAATAAAATTTAAAAATCATCAGGGTTTTATAGAATCACAAAAATCCTCGAATAGGCAAAGCAATCCTGAGAAAAAAAGAATAAAGCTGGAGGTATCACACTCCCTGACCTCAGCTTGTACTACAGAGCAACAATAATCCTCTCCAGCTTTCAACAAGAAATTACAAGGCTTGCTAAAACACAAAAAACAGTTTAAAGAGACAAAGAACCTTCGGAATAAAACTCAGATGTAGCAGAGATTTATGGATTATTAGATAAGGATTCAAATTAATATAATTAGTAAGCTAAGGGTTCTAATGGGAAAAGTAGACAACATGCAAGAACAGATGGGTAATATAAGCAGAGAAATGAAAACTCTAAGAAAGAATAAAACAGGAATATTAGAAACTAAAAACATTATAACAAAAGTGACTCATCAGTAGACTGGACACAATCAAGGAAAGAATCAGTGAGCTTGATTATATAGCAGTATAAACTTCCCAAACTAAAAAGCAAAGAGAAAAATGTAGTAATTTAAATATATGTAGCATATGTTACAGAAGTTGGAATATACACCACAATTGAATATTCTGAAATAACACAAGGAGAAAAAAAAAGGATAGGAGCAGAAGAACTCCTTTTTTTTTTGAAAAAGATTTTATTGGGGAAGGGGAACAGGACTTTATTGGGGAACAGTGTGTATTTCCAGGACTTTTTATTGGGGAACAGTGGTGTGTTTTCCCCCTGGACTCTCATCAGCCCCATCCAAGTGAAGTTGTTGTCCTTTCAATCTTAGCTGTGAAGGGCGCAGCTCCGCTCCAGGTCCAGTTGCCATTTCTAGTTGCAGGAGGCGCAGCCCACCATCCCTTGTGGGAGTGGAACCGGCAACCTTGTGGTTGAGAGGATGGCTCCAACCAACTAAGCCATCTGGGAGCTCAGCAGCAGCTCAGCTCAAGGTGCCACGTTCAATCTTAGTTGCAGGGGGCGCTGCCCACCATCCATTGTGGGAGTCGAACTCACAACCTTGTGGTTGAGAGCATGTGCTCCAACCAACTGAGCCATCTGGACACTGGGGAGCTCAGCGGCAGCTCGTTGACATCATTCTAGTTGCGGAGGGTGCAGCTCACTGGCCTATGTGGGAATCGAACTGGCAGCCCTGTTGCCAGAGCCTGTGCTCTAAAAAACTGAGCCACTCATCCGCTCCCAGAAGAACTCTTAAAGTAGAAATGGCTGAGAATTTTCCAAACCATAGATTCAAGAAGCTCATAGGACACCAACAGGATACATTTAAAAAAAAATCTACACCTATGCTATCATATTCAAACTGCAGAAAATCAGTCAAAACTTTGAAAAAAGGCATAGAAGTAGGATAAGAATTACATTAGAATTCTCTCCAGAAACAAAGCAAGAATAGAGTGCAGTGAAATATTTAAAGTAGTGAATGACCACCCCCACTCACTAACCCAGAATTCTGTGTACAGTGAAATTTTCATTTAAATGTAAAGGGGAAATAGAGCCTTTCTCAGACAAAGTAAAGTTGAGATAATTTATTTCCAGTATGCCTGCCTTGCCAGAAATGTTAAATGAAATTCTTCAGAGAGAAGGAAAATATATATTAGTCAGAATTTCAGATCTACCTTTAAAAAATAAGAGCATTAGAGAAGAAATAAATAAAGGTAAAATAAAATCTTTTATTTTTTATATTCTTAGTTGATCTAACAGATAACATTTTGTACAAAATAATAATAGTAAGAATTTATTGGGTAATTATATATTATGGTTAAGTGATACAAGTGACAGGACTGTAATAAGGAATAGGATGGAGGAATTTGGAATACTTTATTATAAGTTACCTGAAGTAACCCACAAATTGGGGTAGTGTTATGTGATAGTGGACTTAAGTTAATTGTAAATGTATATTGTAAACTCTAGGCAACCACTAAAAAAGTTAAAGAAAAAAATGAAGTGTACTTGATATGCTAAGAGAGAAGATAGAATCATAAAATAATGAATTAAAACTAGAGAGGTAGTAAATTGAGTGGAAGACAAAAAAAGAGCAGAGACATTAAATAAAAAATAGCTAACCACTCATAAGTGTCTATCCAGAAAAATCCAAAACATTAATTTGAAAAAATATATATTTACTGCAGCACTATTCACAATAGCCAAGACATGGAAACAACTGAAATGCCCATTGGTAGACAACTGGATTAAGAAACTGTGGTACATTTATGCAATGAAGTATTACTTGGCCATAAAGAAGAATGAAATCTTATCATATAAGATATAGATGGACCTAGAGAATATTATGCTAAGTGAAATAAGTCTGATGGAGAAAGACAAATACCATATGATCTCACCTATATGTGGAATCTAAAGAACAGAATAAACAAGCAAACTAAACAGAAATAGTCTCAGAGATATAGAGAAAAAAACTGATGGTTGCTAGATGGGAGGGGGATCGGGATGGGGCAGAAGGTGAGGGGATTAGAAAGTACAATCTGGTAGCTACAATATTGCCATGGGGGTATGAAATACAGTAGGGGGAATGTAATAAATACTGTTGTAAAGATTTTGTAGTGTCAGATGGGCACCTGTCTCGTTAGGGAGATCACTTCATGGACTGTGTAGATGACTGACCACTGCACAGCACACCTGAAGCTGAAGCTGAATATTATTGAATGTCAACTATAATTTATATATATGTATGGTCACAGATGTGGAGTACAGCATAAGGAATAGAGTCAATGGAATTGTAACAGTTGTATACTATGTTAGAGGGTTGGTAGATTGGGGGAGGGGGGTTATCACTTTGTGAAAGCTGTAAATGTCTAACTATTACATGTTTTGTACACCTGAAACTAATAAAAAAGAAAAAAATTAAATAGTTAAAATATGGTAAGTGTTAAACCAAATATATCAATAATCACTTTAAATGTGAATGGTCAAAATACAGCAATTAAAAAACAGAGACTATCAGAATGGTTAAAAATCAAGACCCAACAACTATATGTTGTCCAGAATAAGCCCACTTTGAGTATAATGACATTAATAGATTAAAAGTAAAGGGACGGAGAGAGCTATAACATGCTAACACTAATCAAACGAAATCAGCATAGCTATATTAATTTCAGAGAAAACAGACTTCAGAGCAAGGAAAATTATTAGATAAAGAGGAAATCACATAATGTTAAAGGGGTCCATTGTTCAAGAAGACATAATAATCTTTAACATATATATACCTAACAACAAAGCATCAAAATAAATGAGGCAGAAACTAATGGAACTTCAAGAGTAAATAGATTAATCCACTATTATAGTTGGAGACGTTTCATCCCTCTATGCATAAATGACAGATCCACAGGCAGAAAATCAGTAAGTATATAGTTGAATTGAACAAAATCATCGGTCATCTGGGTTCTGTTTGACAGTTTGGGATACTTCATCTAAAAGTAGAATACACAATTCTTCTTAAGCTCACAGGGAACACTCGCCATTATAAACCACATTGTGGGCCATAAAACACACCTTAACAAATTTAAATGAATAGAAGTTATACAAAGTACATTCCAAAACTACAGTGGAAATTAACTAGAAATCAATAATGGAGAGAGCTGTAAAGTGACAAATATTTGTAGATTAAACAAGACTCCTCTAAATAACATATTTGTCAAAGGAGAAATCTCAAGAGTAATTAAAAAATATTTTGAATTAAATAAAGGTGAAAATACAACTTGTCAAAATTTGTGGGATGCAGCAAAAGCAGTGCTTATAGGGAAATGTATAGTATTGAATAAATATAAAAGAATATATATCTACAATCAATAACTTCAAATTCCATATTAGGATACTAGGAAAACAAGAACAAAGTAAATCCAAAGTAAGCAGAAAAAATAATAAAAATTAAAGCAGAAATCAATGATACTAAAATCAGAAAATTAATAGAGAAAAACAATGAAACTAAAATTTAGTTCTTTGAAAAGATCAATAGAATTGAGAAGCTTCTAGCCAGAATAACCAAGAAAAAAGAAGACATAAATTACTAATCAGAAATGAAAGAGGGGTCTACTATACTGTGTCCATGGAGAGTAAAAAGATAAAGGGATATTATCAACAATTCTTTGCCCACAAACTTGAGAACCTGGATGAAATGGACCAATTCCTTGAAAGACACTACCTATCAAAATTCACACAAGGAGAAATAGATAACATAAAAGCCTATATGTATTAAAGCAATTGGGTGAATAATAATCTTCCACATAGAAAGGAACATGCCCATATATGTTCACTATTTATTTCTACCAAACATGTAAGGAAGAAATTACATAAATTCCTTATACTTTTTCCAGAAATAGAAATGGAGCGAATACCTTCTAACACATTTTATGAGGCCAAAGTTACACTAATACTAAAACCAGATGAAGATATAACAAGAAAGGAAAACTACAGACCAATATCTCTCATGAACATTGATGTAAAAATTCTCAACAAAATATTGACAAATTGAAACCAACAATGTATTAAAAAGAATTATACACCACGACCAAGTAGAATTTATTCCAGGCATTCAAGGCTGGTTCAACATTCAAAAATAAATAATGTTATCCAATACATCAATAAGCTAAAAAATAAAGATCATGTGATTATATTAATAGATGCAGAAAAAGCATTTGACAAAATTTGGCATTTATTCATGATAAAAACTCTGAGCAAACTGAGAATAGAGGGGAACTTCTTCAATTTAATAAAATACACATACAAAAATACCTCCAGGTAACATCATGCTCAATGGTGAGAAACCACAAGTTTTTTCCTCAAGATCAGAAACAAGGCAGAGATGTGCACTGTCACATTCCTATTTAACTCAATCTTAGAAGTCCTAGGTAATGCAATAAGACAAAAAAAGGAAATAAAAGGAATATAGATTCAGAAGGAAAAAATGAAACTATCATTGTTTGCAAATGACTTGATTGTCTTTGTTGAAAATTCCAAAGAATTGTCGAAAGAATTCCTGGAACTAAACGTGATTATAGCAAAGTTACAGGATTATACATTAACATGCAAAAGTTGATTGCTTTCCTATATACCAATAGTGAATAATTGGAATTAAAAATACAATGCCATTTACATCAACACCAAGAAAAAAAGAAAGAAATACTTAGGTATAAATCAAACAAAATATGTACATGATCTATATGAGGAAAACTACTAAACTCTGATAAAAGAATAACAAATCTAAATAAATGAACAGATAGTTTATGTTCATGGACCTGGAGACAATATTGTTAAGATGTCAGTTCTCAATTGAGCTGTAGATTCAGCACAATCCTAAACAACATCCCAACAATTAGTTTGTAAATATTGTGAAATTCATTCCAAAGTTTATATGGAAAGGTAAAATATTCAGAATAGCCAATATGATATTGAAGAAGAAAAACAGAATCAGAGGACTGGGATTATAATCCCCAATTTCAAGACTTACTATAATGATACTATAATCAAATCAGTGTGGCATGGATATACATGAAATAGAATAGAAAGCCCCAAAATAGACATACACAAATTTAATCAACTGATATTTGACAAAGGAGCAAAGGCAATTCAATGGAGAAAGGATAGATGTTGCTGGAATAACTAGCCATCCACATGCTGGAAAACTAATCTTGGTACATACCTTATATCTTTCACAAAAATTAACTCAAAATAATCATAGACTTCAATCTAAGATGCAAAAAATAAATCTGCTAGTAGATAGCATAGGAGAAAATTTGGATGACTTTTGGTTTGGCAATGATATTTTACATACAATACCAAAAGCACAACCTATAAAATAATTTCATTAATAGTCATCAGACTATTCAGAATTTCTATTTTTTCTTGAGCAGCCTTAATAGATGTTCCTGGATAACAGATTACCCCCAAACTTGGTAGCTTACAACAGTCATTTTAAAAATCATATTCATTGATTCTGCAGATCAGAATTCTGGCAAGTCACAATGAGAATGGCTTGTCTCTATTACATGATGTCTGGTGCTTTATCTGGGCAGACTTCAAAGCCAGGAAAGACTCAATGGCCAGAGGCTGGAGTCATCTAGAGGCATGTACACCCAATTGTCTGGTGATTTATGCTCTCTGTCAGCTGGAACTTCAGCCTGGGCTTTCTACACAGCATGGAGACTACAGAGTTGTCAGATTTCTTGAAAGGTGGATCAGGGCTCCAGAAGCAAGTGTCCCAGTGAACAAAATGAAAGCTTCACTATGTTTTATAACATACCTTTGGAAGTTACACAACATCAATTCCCATGAATTATGTGGTTAGACACAAATCATTAAAATCATCTGAAATTCAAGGGAAGCGGTCATGATCCTTAACTCTTAATGGGAAGAGGTTCAAAGGATTTATAGGCATGTAAAACTGCCACAGTAGATTATATTTTTCTATACATTTGTCCATTTTGTCTGCATTTTCAAATCCTATTGGTAGAAAGCTATTTGTAATAGAATTATCTTTATGACCCTTTAAATCTATGCTCAAACTATAGTTATCTGAATTCACAAAATTACATATTTGTGACTTTCTCTTTTTTGTTAAAGTCAAGAGATTTCTCTACTTTGTAAGCTTTCTTTAAAGAAAAAACCTGTAGATTTCTTGATTCTCTCCATTGTAGTTCTTTTTTGTTTTATTGCTCTTCGTTATTTTCATTAATTTCTTTGGTCCATTCAGTTTTTCCAATTTTTAAAATATTTTTGCTATGTATGCTCGTACATAATTCTAGGTTGACTATTATTTTCTTTAACACTTTGTAGCTATCATTCCACTTATCTTCTGGTCTCCATTGTTGTTGAAAAGTCTGCCTTTATTTATTTTAACTGCCATTACTTTTTATAGCCCTTCTCTCTTTATATATTCATGATGTTCTTTGATTTTGGTATTCTCTAGTTTCACTATACATGATATTAATCTTTCTTAGGATCCTGAGTCTATGGATTCATTGTTGACATCATTTCAGGAAAATCTGCAACTATTATCTTTTTGGATCAATATTTTGTTTATTGATTAAGTTTATTGAGGTGACATTAGTTAATAACATTATATAAGCTTCAAGTGTATAATTATATAATAAATCATCTATATATTGCATTGTGTATTCAACACCCAAAGTCTAGTCTTCTGTCACCATAAATTTGAGCTCCTTTACCTCTTCCTCTTCCCCCTCCCCTGTCCCCCTATCGTAACTACCCCTCTGTTATCTGTGTCTATGAGTTTGTTTGTTTGTTGCTTTCTGTTTTAAATCCCACATATGAGTGCAATCATTTGATTCGTGTTTTCCATCTGACATTTCACTTAGCATGATACTCTCAGGTTTCACCCATGTTGTCACAAATGGCAATATTTCATCTTTTCTCATTACTGAGCAGTATTCCATTGTACATTTTCCTTATCCAATCATCCATTGAAGGAAACTTAGGGTTGTTTCCATGTTTTGGTACCATGTATAATCCATGTATAATGTTACAATAAACACGGGGGTGCATACATCCTTATGAATGAATGTTTTCAAAATTTTGGGGTAGATACTCAGAAGAGAGATTGTTGGGTCCTATGCTAACTCTATTCTTAATTTTTTGAGGAACCTCCATACTCTTTTTCAAAGTGGCTATAAGAATTTACATTCCCACCAGCAGTATATGAGGGTTCCTTTTTCTCCACATCCTCTCCAACAGTTATTTCTTGTCTTATTGATAATAGCCATTCTAACAGGTGTGAAGTGGTATATTATAGTGGTTTTGATTTGCATTTCCCTAATAGCTAGAGAGGTTGAGCATCTTTTCATGTATTTGTTGGCCATTTGTATGTCTTAGGAAAAGTATCTGTTGAATTCTTCTGTACATTTTTTAAATAGGATTTTGTTGTTTAGTTGATGACTTCTTTATATATTTTGGCTATTAGCTCCTATTTGGAGGTATTGTTTGCAGATATCTTTCACATATGGTTGGTTGTCTTTTTGTGTTATTGATGGTTTCTTTTGATGTTCAGAAGCTTTTTAGTTTGATATAGTCCTATTCATTTACTTTGATTTTACTTTCCTTGACTTTCAGGTCAAAATCATAAAATTCTCCCTGAACCGAAGGTCCATAGGCTTAGTACCTATGCTTTCTTCTATACAATTTGTTGTTTCAGGTCTTCTTTAGATCTTTGATCCATTTTGAGTTAATTTTGGTGTATAGTGACAGATAGCAATCTAGTTTCATTCTTTTGCACATGGATTTCAAATTTTCCATTTATTGAAAATATTTTCTTTTCTTATTGTATGTTTTTGGCTCCTTTGTCAAAAATTATCTGTCGGTATATATGTAGATTTATTTCTGGGTTCTTAGTTCTATTCTATTGGTCTGTGTGTCTGTTTTTCTGCCAGTACCATGCTGTTTGTTTATTGTAGGTTTGTAGTGTGAATTCAAGTCGGGGAGTATGATACCTCCGGCCTTGTTCATTTTTCTCAAGATTGCTTTGGCTATTTGGGGTCTTTTGTGATTCCATACATATCTGATGATATATTCTATTTCTTTAAAAAATGCAATAGAGATTTTGATGGGGATTGCATTAAATCTGTATACTGTTGTGGGTATAGGGTCATTTTAACTATGCTGTTTCTTCCAATCCATGACACGAAGAATCTTTCCATTTCTCTGTGTCTTTTCAATTTCTTTCAACAGTGTCTTGTAGTTTTTGGTGCATAGGTCTTTCACATCCTTTGTTAAGTTTATTCCTAGATATTTTATTCCTTTTGTTGCAATTGCAAATGGAATTTTCTTCATTTGTTTTTCTGAAATTTCATTGTTGTTATATACAAACACAATGGATTTTTGTGCATTGATTTTGTATCTTGCAACTTTACTACATATTTTTTTTTACTGTTCTTAATAACTCTTTGGTGGAGTCTATAGGGTTTTATATGAGTATCTGAAGAATCATGTCATGTGTAGAAAGTGACAATTTGACTTCTTCATTCCCAATTTGGATGCTTTTTATTTCTTTCTCTTGCCTGATAGCTCTGGTTAGGACTTTCCATACTATGTTGAAAAACAGTGGTGAGAGAGGGCATCGTTGTCCTTGTTCCTGATACTATAGGAAAAGCTTTCAGTTTTTCATTATTAAGCATGATATTTATCTGAGGGTATGTCATATATGGTATTTATTATGTTAAGGTACTTTCTTTTTATATGAATTTTATTAAGTCTTTTAATAAATAGTAGTATTTTGTCAAATGCTTCTCCTCAATGTGTTCAAATGATTTTTATCTTTTATTTTGTTAATGTGGTATATTGATTTGTGTATGTTAAACAATACTTGTTGCCCTGCATTGAACCCCAATTAATCTGAATGTATTATCTTTTTAATGTATTGTTGTATTTGACTTGCTAGTATTTCTTTGTTTCACACTTCATGTGTATTCTTTTCTTTTTCTTAAAAATTTTACATTACAGTTGGTATTCAATATTAAATTAATTTCAGGTGTACAGAATAGTGGTTAGACATTTCTATAGCTTATGAACTGATTCCTCTTATAAGTCTACTAGTCACCTGGCATTATACGTGGTTATTACAATATTATTCACTATATTCCCTATGTTGCACTTTATATCCTTATGAGAATTACGTAACTGCCAGTTTGTATTTTTTAATACATTTATCTTTTTCACCCAGCGTCATAATCTCCCTTCCATCTAGCAACCATCATTTTATTCTCTGTATTTATGAATTTGTTTTTGTTTTGATTATTATTATTTTTTAAGTTGCACATGTAACTAAAATAATATGGTATTTGTCTTTCTTTTCTTTTTTTTTAATTAAATTTATTGGGGTGACAATTGTTAGTAAAATTACATAGATTTCAGGTGTACAATTCTGTATTACATCATCTATAAATCCCATTGTGTGTTCATCACCCAGAGTCAGTTCTCCTTCCATCACCATATATTTGATCCCCCTTACCCTCATCTCCCACCCCCCACCCCCCGCCCCCCTTACCCTCTGGCAACCACTAAACTATTGTCTGTGTCTATGAGTTTCTGTTTCTCATTTGTGTTAATTCAAAATGGTATTTGTCTTTCTCTGTGTGACATTTCACTTAACATACTGTGTTTCCCCGAAAATAAGACCTAGCCAGACTATCAGCTCTAATGCGTCTTTTGGAGCAAAAATTAGTGTAAGACATGGTATATATTATATTATATTATATTATATTATATTATATTATGACTTGGTTTTATATTATAGTAAAATAAGACCAGGTCTTCTATTAATTTTTGCTCCAAAAGACGCATTAGAGCTTATTGTCTGGCTAGGTCTTATTTTCAGGAAAACATGGTAATACCCTCTAGGTCTATCTATGTTGTCACAAATGGCAAAATTTCATTGTTTTTTATGGCCAAGTAGTATTCCATTGTTTATATGTACATCTTCTTTACCCAATTTTCTGTTGTTGGACACGTAGGCTGCTTCTATATCTTGGTATTGTATATGAAAAATCCTTCTTTGTCTCCTGTCACAGTCTTTGTTTTAAAGTCTATTTTGTCTGATGTAAGTATTGCTATCCCAGCTTTCTTTTCATTTCCATTTGCATGAAATATCTTTCCATTCCTTTACTTTCAGGCTGTATGTGACTTTCAATCTGAAGTGGGTCTCATGTAGGAGAAGATGGATCTTGTTCTATTCTTCATTCAGCCACCCCATGTGTTCTTATTGGAGTACTCAATCCATTCACATTTAAAGTAGTTATTGATAGGTATGCAGTCATTGCCATCTTTTTTTATTTATTTATTTATTTATTTTTTTATTTATTATTTTTTTAATTAGTTTCATTGCCATCTTATTATTCATCTCTTTGGTCTTTTCTCCTTCCTATTCTTCCTCAAGAAGTCCCTCCAACATTTCTTGTAATGTTGGTTTAGTGGTGACGAAATTCTTCAGCTTTTACTTATCTGGTAAGCTCTTTGTCCTGTGATTCTAAATGATAGCTTTTCTGGTAGAGTAATCTTGTTTGTAGGCCCCTGCTTTTCATCACTTTGAATATTTCCTGCCAATCCCTTCTGGACTGAAAATTTTCTGTTGAGACATCGGCTGACAGTCTTATGGGAGCTTCTTTGTGTGTAACTAACTGCTTTTCTCTTGCTGCTTTTAAGATTCTCTCTTTGTCTTTAACATTTGGGATTTTAATTATGATGTGTCTTAATACGGGCCTCTTTGAGTTCATCTTGTTTGGGATTGTCTGTGCTCCCTGGGCTTGTATGTCTATTTCCTTTGCCAGGATAGGGAAGGTTTCAGTCATTATTTCTTTCTCCTTGCTCTCTCTCTTCTTTTTCTGGTACCACTATGTTGTAAATGTGGTTATGCTTGATGTTCTCCCAGAAGTCCCTTAATCTATCTTAATTTTTAAAAAATTCTTTTTTATTTTTTAATTGGGTGTTTTCTGCTACCTTGTCTTGCAAATCACTGATTCAATTCTCTCCTTCATCTAATCTGTTGTTTTTTCTGTATTGTATTCTTGATTTCTGACTCGTTCCTTTTTATGGTTTCTATAACTTTGTTGAAGTTCTCACTGATTTCATCTAATTTCCCCCTACTTTCACTGAGCCTCCTTATAACCAGTATTTTCAACTCTGTGCTGGTAGATTGCTTGCCTCCATTTTATTTAGTTCTTTATCTGGAATTATGTCCTGTTTTTTTCATTTGACACATGTTTCTTTTTTCTTATTTTGGCCACCTCCCTGTGATTGTTCTATGTATTAGGTAGATCTGCTACATCTTCCAGTCTTGGCAGTCTTGGCAGGGTGGCTTTATGTAGGTTGTGTCTTAGGGGACCCAGTGGTTTAGACTGCTTGATCACCTGAGGTGGGTGCTCCTGGCGTGTCACTTATGTGGGTTGTGTTTGTCCACCTGTTGTAATTGAGCCTTGATTGTTGTTGCAATGTCAATGGGTGGGATTGACCCTCAGTCTGATTGGCTGTGAGGACTGGCCATGACTGCAGTGGACAAGCTGTTGTACGGCGTGTGAACCCACAGGGCAGGATTCACTGTAGTTGGGCTCTGGTGCCTGCTAAGTCCCTTATGTGTGTCATTTGTGGCGTAATTGGGTGATACTCTGGTGTGTTCTGAATCTGACCACCAAATATGTTGGTTCTGGGGTCTTTTTGGAGGAGCTCTGGTGCAGGCCAATTTAATCCACATACCTATGCCATGTCTGGTGCAACCTTATAGGAGCTACAAAGTGATCTGTGCTGGGCTTGGAGGCACCTGGGAGAGGCAATGCTGAGATCTGATGCTGGCTGCCACTAGTGCCAGAATGCGGTTGCTTAGCAAGAGGTACAGGGCATGCCAAGGTCAGCCGTTGATTGTTTTGGATTTTTGAAACTTTGAGAGATTTTCAGAAAATCCACAGCATGGGCAGAGGCCAGCAGCTTGTGAGGAACAGCTGGTGCAAATGTTGGGTGTGGCAAGGTCTCAGGGAATCACCAGGTTGGGGTATGTGGTGTTAGTCAAGTTGATGGAGACTCAGATATGGTGCTTGCTTGTGCCTACAGACTGGGTAGTGGGATGGCTCAACAGACAAACAATCATGCCTGCCTACTGGCTGTGTAAGAGGAGGGCTCAACAGAGGAGCAACACACCTGCCAGCACGTCTGTCTGGAAGAGCTTCCCCTGTAGCCCTCATCCTGAAGCCCTCATCAGTTCTTACCCATATATCCGTGGTGCTTTTTGAACTGCTGCCCTAGTGCTGGGGCTCAGAGCCAGTGAGTCCATCAGTGAGTAAGTCTATGTGTAGGATCTTTATGAGGAACATCTGGCACTTCAGCAGGGCTCTGTGTCATCTGGACAAAATCCTTGCTGATTTTCACAGCCAGATGTGGGGACTCTCCTTCCTGGCTCTGGTGTTCTGAGCCAGGAAGCCTCGTGTGTGGCTGGGACCCCTCACTGCTCAGGGGTGATTTCTACAGCCAAAATATACCTTCCAATTCTTAACCACCACACGTGGGTTTTTGACCAGCCTATTTTTTGTCTCCCCCCACTCCTACTAGTCTAGATGTAGCTTCTTCTTTATACCATTAGTTTTAAGACTTTTGTTCAGCTAGTCTTCAGGTGGTTCTCAAGGATGGTTGTTCTAAAATTTAGTTGTAATTCTGATGTACTCGTGGGAAGGGACGAGCATAGCATTTACCTACTCTGCCACATTGATTAGAAGATATGCTAGTATTTTGTTTAGGAGTTTTGCATCTATATTCATCACACATATTGGCCTCTCTATTTTTTTATGTTTTCCTTGCCAGGCTATTGGTATCAGAATAATGTTGTCCTAATACACAGTGTAGGAAGTATTGCCCCTTCTGGATTTTTTTGAATAGTTTGAGAAGAATGGGTATTAAATCTTGGAATATTTGGTAGAATTCACTAGTGAAGCCATCTTATCATGGACTTCTACTTTTTTGAAGGCTTTTACTTACTCTTTTAATTTCTTTACTATTGATTAGTCTATTTAGATTTTCCACTTCATGATTTAGTCTAGGAATGTTGTATATTCTTAAGAACTTGTTCATTTCTTCTAGGTTATCAAATTTGGTGGTGTATAGCTCTTCAAAGTATCCTTGTATAGTCCTTTGTATTATTGTGTTGTCTGCTGTAACTTCTTTTTCATTTCTTTTTTTGTTTTTAGTTTATTGGGGTGAAAATTGTTAGTAAAATTACATAGATTTCAGGTGTACAATTCTGTATTACATCATCTATAAATCCCATTGTGTGTTCACGACCCAGAGTCAGTTTTCCTTCCATCACCGTATATTTGATCCCCTTTACCCTCATCTCCCACCCCCCAACCCCCTTACCCTCTGGTAACCACTAAACTATTGTCTGTGTCTATGAGTTTCTGTTTCTCATTTGTTTGTCTTGTTCTTTTGTTGGTTTTGGTTTATATACCACATATCAGTGAAATCACATGGTTCTCTGCTTTTTCTGTCTGCCTCATTTCGCTCAGCATTACACTCTCAAGATCTATCCATGTTGTCACAAATGTTCCTATATCGTCTTTTCTTAACACCGAATAGTATTCCATTGTGTATATATACCACAACTTCTTTATCCATTCATCTATCTAAGGATATTTTGGTTGCCTTCCATAACGGCTGCACAAGTCTGCATTCCCAACAACAGTGTATGAGGGTTCCTCTTTCTCCACAGCCTCTCCAACACTTGTTACTATTTGTCTTGTTGATGATAACCATTCTGACTGAGGTGAAGTGATATCTCATTGTGGTTTTTATTTGCATTTTTCTGACGATTAGTGATGTTGAGCATTTTTTCATATGTCTATTTGCCATTTGTATGTCCTCTTTGGAGAAATGTCTCTTCAGGTACTCTGCCCATTTTTCAATTGGGTTGTTAGTTTTTTTGTTGTTAAGTTTCATGAGTTCCTTGTATATTTTGGATATTAGCCCCTTATCAGAGACACTGTTTGGAAAAATCTTCTCCCATTCAGTTGGTTTTCTCTTTATTTTGTTGATGGTTTCTTTTGCTGTGCAGAAGCTTTTAAGTTTCATATAGTCCCATTCGTTTATTTTATCTTTCACTTCCATTGCCTTTGGAGTCAAATTCATAAAATGCTCTTTGAACCCAAGGTCCATAAGTTTAGTACCTATGTTTTCTTCTATGCAGTTTATTGTGTTAGGTCTTATGCTTAAGTCTTTGATCCATTTTGAATTAATTTTGGTACGTGGTGACAAATAGCAGTCTAGTTTTATTTCTTTTGCACGTGGCTTTCTGATTCTTCCGGCACCATTTATTGAAGAGGCTGTCTTTCCTCCATTGAATGTTTTTAGTTTCTTTGTCAAAAATTATCTGTCCATATTTAGGTGGTTTTATTTCTGGGTTCTCAGTTCTATTCCATTGGTCTATGTGTCTGTTTTTCTGCCAATACCATGCTGTTTTGATTATTGTAACCCTGTAGTACAAGCTAAAGTCAGGAAGTGTGATACCTCCATTATTGTTCCTTTTTCTTAAGATCGGTTTGGCTATTTGGGGTCTTTTGTTGTTCCAAACAAATCTGATGATTTTTTGTTCTATTTCTTTAAAAAATGTCATTGGGGTTTTGATGGGGATTGCATTAAATCTGTATATTGCTTTGGGTAATATGGACATTTTAACTATGTTGATTCTTCCAATCCATGAGCACGGAATGTCATTCCATTTCTTTGTGTCTCCTTCAATTTCTTTCAAAAATATCTTATAGTTTTCAGCATACAGGTCTTTCACATCCTTGGCTAAGTTTATTCCTAAGTATTTTATTCTTTTAGCTGCAATAGCAAAAGGTATTGTTTTTTGTATTTCTATTTCTGAGATTTCATTGTTAGTATATAGGAAGGCAATGGACTTTTGTACATTGATTTTGTAGCCAGCAACTTTACTGTATTCGTTGATTGTTTCTAATAGCTTTTTGGTGGAGTCTTTAGGGTTTTTCATATATAGCATCATGTCATCTGCAAAGAGTGATAATTTAATATCTTTATTCCCCATTTGGATGACTTTTATTTCTTTCTCTTGCCTGCTTGCTCTGGCAAGGACTTCGAACACTATGTTGAAAAGCAGAGGTGATAGGGGACAGCCCTGTCGTGTTCCTGAACGTAGAGCAAAGGGCTTCAGTTTTTCAGCATTAATTATGAGATTCGCAGAGGGCTTGTCATATATGGCCTTTATTATGTTAAGGTATTTTCCTTCTATACCTATTTTATTAAGTGTTTTAATCATAAATGGATGTTGTATCTTGTCAAATGCTTTTTCTGCATCAATTGATATAATCTCATGATTTTTGTCCTTTATTTTGTTTATGTGATGAATCACACTGATGGTTTTGCGGATGTTGAACCATCCTTGTGCCCCGGGGATGAACCCCACTTGGTCGTGATGAATAATCTTTTTAATGCATTGTTGTATTCGATTTGCTAGAATTTTATTTAGAATTTTTGCATCTGTATTCATCAGAGATATTGGTCTGTAGTTTTCTTTTTTTGTGCTGTCCTTACCAGGTTTTGGTATCAGGGTAATGTTGGCCTCATAAAATGAGTTAGGGAGTACTGTCTCTTCTTGAATTTTTTGGAAGAGTTTGAGCAGTATTGGTATTTGATCCTCTTTGAAGGTTTGGTAGAATTCACTAGTGAAGCCATCTGGTCCCGGACTTTTGCTTTTGGGAAGGTTTTGGATGACTGATTCAATTTCGTTACTGGTGATCGGTCTGTTTAGATTTTCCAGTTCTTCATGGTTCAGCCTTGGAAGGCTATATGTTTCTAAGAACTTGTCCATTTCTTCTAGGTTATTGAGTTTGGTGGCATATAGTCCTTCATAGTATTGTTGGATGATCCTTTGTTTTTCTGCGGTGTCCGTGATTACCTCCCCTTTTTCGTTTCTGATTTTATTAATTAGTGTCTTCTCTCTTTTTATCTTAGTGAGTCTAGCCAGGGTTTGTCAATTTTGTTGACCTTTTCAAAGAACGAGCTCTTTGTCACATTAATTTTTTCTATTGTCTTTTTGTTCTCTATTTCATTTAGTTCTGCTCTGATTCTTGTTATTTCCTTTCTTCTGCTGACCTTGGGTTTCACTTGGTCTTCTTTTTTTAGTTCTTTAAGGTGTAACATGAGGTTGTTCATTTGGGATTTTTCTTGTTTCTTGAGATAGGCCTGTAATGAGATAAATTTCCCTCTTAAAATTGCTTTCGCTCTGTCCCAAAAATTTTGGTAGGATGTATTTTTATTCTCATTTGTTTCTATGTATCTTTTGATGTCTCCTCTAATTTCTTCTTTGACCCAGTCCTTCTTTAAAAGTATGTTGTTTAATCTCCATGTATTTGTGTTTTATCCTGCTTTCTTTTTACAGTTGATATCCAATTTCAAAGCCTTGTGATCAGAGAATATGCTTGGTATGATTTGAATCTTCTTTAATTTGCTGAGGCTGATTTTATGTCCCAATATGTGGTCTATCCTTGAGAATGTTCCATGTACACTAGAAAAGAATGTATAGTCTGATGTTTTAGGATGAGTGCTCTATAAATGTCAATTATGTCCATTTCATCTAATGTGTCATTTAGGGCTGCTATTTCGTTATTTATTTTCTGTTTGGATGATCTATCCATAGCTGTCAATGATGTATTTAAGTCCCCTAGTATAATTGTGTTTTGGTCAATTTCTCCCTTTAGTTCTGTTAGTAGTTGCTTGGTATATTTCGGTGCTCCCTGATTGGGGCATAAATATTGATGACTGTTATGTCTTCTTGTTGTATAGTCCCCTTCACCATTATGAAATGTCCATCTTTGTGTCTTGTTATCTTTTTTATCCTGAAGTCTGTTTCATCTGATATCATTATGGCTACACCTGATTTTCTCTGGGTACCATTTGCTTGGAGTGTCAATTTCCACCCTTTCAATTTGAGTCTGTGCTTGTCCTTGTAGCTGAGATGTGTCTCTTGGAGACAGCATATGGTTGGGTTTAGTTTTTTGATCCAATCTGCTACTCTGTGCCTTTTTATTGGTGAGTTCAGTCCATTTACATTTAGGGTGATTATTGATATGTGAGGATTTCCTGTCATTCTATCTTTAGTTGTCTGGTAAGGCTGTGTCTCCATTGTTTCTTTGCCTTTTTGTTGTTGTCTATTATTTCTGTGTGGTGGTATTCTATGATGTTTCCCTCTGTTTCTTCTTTTATTTCAGTATATATTTCCATTCTGGATTTTTTTGAGTGGTTACCCTTAAGTTATGTTTCTGCATTCTTAAACTTCCTTTCTGTGTTTTCTTACATCTCGTTGAGTTTTTTCAGAACAGCAATCTTGAATCATCTGTCATTTAATTCACATATTTCCATGTCTTTAAGTTCATTTTCTGGAGTCTTTTCATTTTCTTTGTCAGCTCTCTTGTTACGTTGGTTATTCATGGCAATTAATGAATTATTATTTCTCTTCCTAGGCATCTACCGGAGTGGGTTCTGCAATAGGATGATTGAAAGAGGTCTTTTTTTTTTCCCCCACTAGGTATTGGTGGATTGTTTTATTTTGTCTCTGACTGCAACCTTTTATTCTGTGTCACACTGTAGTGTTATATTTTCACTGTACTATTCTGGCTTCTCACACAATTGGATAATTTCCTGGAAGGCAGGCTTCTCCTCTGTGAACGGTTCCCCTGTGTCCCAAGGCACCACTTCCATGGGGCGATGTGGAAAACTTCTGAAGTTCCAAAGCTCTTCCTGCACTAGATTCAGAGCCTGTGTGTTTCAGGGACTCTGTTTACTCCTGTAGGGATCCACCCAGATAGGTGAGGACAACAGCTGGGTGGGTTATGAGAGGTGGCCGAGAACAATGGCGACGACCTACAGAATAACCCGTCCTGCACCCAACACTGTCTCTTTCACCAGAACTAGGTGGCCTGCAAGTTTCTTGTTGTGGGCCACAGTTCTGAGAACTGCAAATATTCAGTTCTTTTGATCTGACACTGCTACTCTTTCAAGTCATGTCCAGCGCAACACAGACAGTTACAGAACGAGAAGGGGTGGTGAAGAGTTAAGAAAGAAACAGAAGTGAAGAAATTTGTGTAATAGGGACCAAGGGTCTCACAGCCTCAGAGGACTGAGAGCCCCGAATTGGGCCACCCTATGGCTTTTATTGATGTTCACACAAGGAAGTAGCATTGTTTTTTTTCATGGTCTGTGAGTCTCATACATCATACCAGAAAACTGATTCAAACCAGTCACCCTTGCCTGCAAGTGGCCAGAATTGAAAGTCCCATGATGTCTTAATAATTGTGGTATGTTCCTCCCCAGGGACAAAACCTTTATGCTGAAACTTATTGATAAGAATAGAAGGAGAACTGATGTTATCACATCGTTGAATCACTTCCCCAGCAGGTTGTGGGAAGGAATATAGCCACAAAGGCAGAAGCTCTCCTTAGACAGGGGGAGGTGGGTGGCTGTGCCCACCTCTATCAACCCCGTGAGTTTTCCTGGTGGTCCCCATGCGACTGTGCCTGGCTTAGGTCCTTCCCCCCCGTGGGAGGAATCTTATCCATCATTGACTATCCAGCCATCTTTTGGGGCCAAACAGGGAGACATAATGTGTAAACAAAAAGGTGAAGCAAAGTCCCTGAAAGGATCAGTCTCACAGACTCTTCTTTCTTTAGGGATAGGCACGAGGGGACAGCTGGATAGGAGGCTGCGTGACAACATTTCCGCTGCTAGCATGGGGCAGGTGGGGTTGGGGTGTGATTTGGGAGGGTAGGGATAGGACAGCTATGCTCAGTGCCCAAGTGCTCAATTCTCTGCTCGGCAGTGAGGGCTCAAACCACCGTTTTCAGCCTTCTTCCCTCATTCCTTGCTCTCAGGTTTCTGCCATGAGTGTTGGGCTCAGCCATGTTATATGCTGTCCCCCAGCCTTGTGGGCCACAAGTGGAACTCTAGCAGTCTGAGTTTTCCCTCTCCCATAGCTTTGGCAGCTGCAGAATGCAGAAAGCTCGGAGCACCTAGCCCGGTCTGCATCCTGTGCCTGTGCATTCCCATCTCCATACTTCTCCCTTAACTCCTCCCCTGCTCACGCAATTTGCCCACCTTTAGATGATTTCAATAATGTGCCTCTTATTCTTGCCTGTCTGTTTTGCAGGGAGTTTCCTGTGGAGCTATAGTTGTTCAATTTGTTGTAAATTCTAGGGGAGATTTCAATAGGCTCACCTTACACTGCCATTTTTATGACGTCTGCCTTTGTCTTCTCTTTGAACATTATTTGGGCTTCTACCTGAGTGAATGATTCTTGAATAGCTGTTCTTATTGATCTCAAATAAATGGTTGTTTGTCTCTTACTTTGAAAGTCCTTTTTATTTTTAAGTTAGCATTTTGGTGACTACAAAGGGATGTCACCAGACATTAAACATCCTTGACTATGTCGGTAGTTAGTAGTATATTTTGAGCTGTGAATTATGTTTAAAGATGATGCCCAATGTTATCTTCCCAGGCAGAAATTAAGGGTAAAAAGGAAACAATAGTTATACAGTGAGTTCTTGGCCTCTCATATTTTTCGTGGGATAGGAAGAAACTAAAATAAGGGATAAAGGACAAAACAGGAAATACGAAAGTGTATGTTATACAGGCCTGGTTTAGAATTTTGGGTTAGTTGTCCACAACAGATATCATCTATTTCACTTCCTTCCAAGTGATTTTAAGATTTCAAATCCTCTGTTGACTGAACTGTTCATTTAGGTGTAAGAGCTCTCTTTAAATTAGAAAACATGAATCCAAGGGTCAATACCTTTAAATTTTGTCACATATGGAGTAGTTAAGAGTACCTGAAATTTTGGAAGGATTTGGTAGGAAGAAAAAGATAAATGCTTTAATTTTGTTTACAAAGATATAATTTACCAAATTGCTATAAATCATAGGTAGCTTATGAGAAAAAAAAGTTTATATCTGGAAAACAAAGATTAAAAACCAATAATATTTCATATAAAAAGTCATAAATTTATAATTATCTTTATCAGTTCATTTAGTCCCACATTATTAATCATTGTTGATCTTGATATTTTTGTTAGCAGATATAAACACATTTTTTCACTGCATCATGCAGTAAGTATTTGTTGAATCCCTATTATATGCTAAACATTATTCTAGGTGTTGGGGATACAGCAGAGAACACGATAGATAATTTAGAATTGTCATTACATTCTAGTCAGTAATTCAATATGATGCCACAACACACTGCCAACTTGCCTGCTCTGTCAGCAAAGGTTTCATAGAGGAGGATATATCTCAATTGCAACTTAAATGATAAGTAGGTCTACTTTTTGTATCTATATATTTTCTAATTCTGGACATTTTATATAAATAAAATTATGTAATATGTGGCCTTCTGTGACAAACCAATGTTTCTGAGAGTCATCATTTGTGCCATGTATCAATACTTCATTTATTTTTATGGCTAAAAAATATTGCATAAATATACCACAATTTTGTTTGTCCATTCATCAATTAATGAGCATTTGTGTTGGTTCCACATTTTGGCTATTATAACTACTGTTGCTATGAACATTTCTGTACACATATTTGTGCGGATATATGTTTTCAGTTCTGTGTCTATGTATCAAGGAGTGGAATTCCTGGGTCATATGGTAACTCTATGTTGAACACTTTGAGAAATTGCCAGAATTTATTTCCAAATTGAATGCACCATTTTACTTTCCTATCAGCAATGCATGAAGTTTGCAATTTCTCCACGTCCTGTCAACACTTGTTATGGTCTATTGTTTTTATTATAGCCATCCTAGTGGGTGTGAAGTGGTATCTTGCTGTGGTTTTGATTTGCATTTCCCTAATAATTAATAATGTTGGACAACTCTTTATGTGCTCATTGGCCATTTGTATACCTGCTATGGAGAATGACCTATTTGCATCTTTTGCTCATTTTAAAGTTGGGTTACTTCTCATTTAATTATTGAATCATAAGAGTTTTCATATATTCTGGATACATGTTCCTTATCAGATGTATGATTGCAAATGTTTTCTCCCAGTCTGTGGTTATCTTTCTCTTTCTTGATGGTGTCATTTGAAGCACAAAATTTTGATGAAGTCCAGTTTATCTACCTTCTCTTTTACCAGTTGTGCTTTCGATGTCATAGCTAAGAAATTACTACTTGATTCAAGATTATTGAAAATGGAATTACCTTACCTTATGACCTAGCAATTCCACTTCTGGGTATCTATCCAAAGAAATCCAAAACACTAATTCAAAAGAGTATATACACCCCTATGTTTACTGCAGCACTGACAATAGCCAAGCTATGGAAACAACTGAAATGCTCATAGATAGACAATTGGATAAAGAAACTGTGGTAGTTATACAATGGAGTATTACTTGGTCACAAAGAAGAATGAAATCTTACCATTTGAAATAACATTGATGGACCTGGAGAATAGTATGCTAAGTGAAATAAGTCAGACGGAGAAAGACAAATGCCATATGACCTCACTTACGTGGGGAATCTAAAGAGCAGAATAAATGAATAAACAAAACAGAAATAGACTCAGAGACATAGGGGAAAAAACCAAACTGATAGTTGTTAGATGGGAGGGGGGTGGGGATGGGGGATAAGGTAAAGGGATTAGAATGTATGACTTAGTAGTCACAATATAGCCATGGGGATAAGAAATAGTTTGGGGAATATAATCAATAATGTTGTACGGATTACGTAGGGTGTCAGATGGACACTGGACTTATTAGGGAGAACACTTCATAGAATGTGCTATACCACTGTGCTATACACCTGAAGCTGAAGTTGAATAATATTGAATGTCAAATATATATATATATATATATATATATGTATATGTATATGTATATGTATATGTATATGTATATGTATATGTATATGTATATGTATATGTATATGTATACATATATACATTTTAAGAAAGGAAAAACTATATTAAAATTGTAATACTTAATATATACTGATAACAAAAGATGAATACAAGTCAAGTTTTGACTTCTGCATTTACAAGTGGTGCTCAAAGTGGTTACTATTAGTATAATTTTAATACAGTTTTTTCCTTTCTTAAAATGTGTACACACTTTTTGTCACCCTGTATGTGTGTATGTGTTTGTGTGTGTGATCCCGGGAGGTAGAGTTCAACATAGGGAATAGAGTCAATGGAATTGTAACAGCTATGTTTGATGTCAGAGGGGAGGTAGATTGGGGGAGTTATCACTTTGTGAGGGGTGTAAATGTAAAAAAAAAAAAAGAAGATTTAATCCTGTGTTTTCTTTTAATAGTTGTATAGTGTAAACTGTTATATTTAGGTCAATGGCTTACTTGAGTTAGTCTTTTGTGTATGGTGTGAGATATGACCTATTATTTTATCCTTAGAATTTTTCACCTTATAGCAAACTACATGATTTACTTGATTATAATTTTTATTTTGTATCTTCCCTGTTTGAATATATGTTTTGAAAATACAACTCATTTTTTTCTCTTTGTTACTTTATCTCTTTGTTATTTTATCTCTGTTACTTTCTCTTTTGTTACTTTACTGTTAGTACCTAGAACATTGTGTAAAGTAGGTGCTCAATGAATACATGTGTATATTTAATGGTTAAGTGAAAAATCTTACTATGATTAACAATGTGGCATTTTAGAAGAGGGGCTAGTAATTGTGCCAGAAAGGGTAGCCTGGCTGTAGTGAGAGGTTCATATTAAAACCATTTGTTGCACATTAAAGGGATTTATCTCATACTAGGGAACAATAGTACTGACAAAGCCTTTGTGGAGGCCATATTTCTGGAGGGCAATATTGTTTAAGGCACAAGGTTTTTAGCTGATGGATTCTTTGTACCATATTTGTTTTTTTGAATTTAGTTTGAATTTTTATGGATTTATTAATAAATAAATATGGGTACAGAAAGTAAGTGTATAATATTCATGTTACTATACATTATAGTTTTCTGGAAAATCTAGTGATTGTCAACTCCTTTAACTGTAAGTGACAACACCAACACTAGAATGCTGAAAAAGGTAATTGGGCATTTTTCAAAAGGCCTAAGGGATGTTCTGCAGATTTTTCAGTTTTTCAGAGATGAAGGGAAATTAAAAATTAATTGTTATCAGTGATGTTAAACTGTGTTCTATGTATGAAGATTTGAGCTAGAAGCTTTTTGGGATTCAGAAGCAAGTGATATATATTCTCTGCCATCAAATTACAATCTCTAGAGACAAATATGTAACTATTGCAATGAAGTGCAGTTTTGTTATGCCATAGAAGAAATATAAAACCTATTTGGGATTTATATGCAAAAGGAATACAGTCCAAGAAGAAACTTGATAGAGCTTTATGGAAAGTTTTGATTTGAAATGAAATTTGAAGAATGGATAGAGTCACTTAGAAGAAGTGGTGAGGGAGGATTGTGAGTAAATGTGCAAAACAGGAAAGACCAAGGCCTGTGCAAAAAACTGTGAGCTGTGCTGGGGAGTGGTAAAAGAGGATTTCAGAAAAGGAGCATATGGGAGTGAATAAATATGCAAGTGAATAAATATTGAAACTTTGGCCTAGATACAACATCCAACACCAGGAGCAACAGGGATTTAAAAAGCAGAGTGAGAAAAGCTGAAGACCTAGATAATTAAGTCACCACTAATTAGTTGAATTTACTGGCTAATTGGAATCTACATAAAATACCCCTGGAGGCACTTAAAATTATTTTAGAAATATGGGTGTATGCTGGAATTCCAACAAAGTAGCTAAGGATGCAGTCAGAGAAATTCAGTTTTATAACTTTGAACTGAGATTCCCGTATACATAGGAACAGTGAAGTAGCTGTGTATCTGTGTATGTTTGAGATGTGTGTAGGTGTATGAGTACTTGAAGATAGCTAGACATTGTAATCTGCTAGTAATAACTGTAAAAATTTAGCAGAATGTTAAGTATTTTCTAGGACATTGCGTATCTTAGAGATGTGACTTTGGATCTTGTTAGAAACTATATGAAGGACTATGTTGTGAGGGAACTTAAAAATGTCTTGTGACAAAAAACCTTGACCAGCTCTTTGAGGATGTTGACACCAAGGTCTAGCTAAAAACAAAACAAAACATATTTCCTGAAGAAGTTGTCTATTGCTCCCTAGGTTCCTGTCTACAGCACCATCTGGATCCCTCTGGCCAGGATTTGATCACCAATGCATGTTACCAGTATGCAGAAAACAGTGACCATTGAAAAGTGTGTAAGGTGGGAATCAGTACAACTTAAATCAGTGTATCGTGTCCATTTTAATTCCTACCAAGCCTCCCTTTTCCATCTCAGAGAGATTTCTCTTGCTTATCATTGCAGCTTTATTTATGATGGCCAAGATATGGAAACAATCAAAGTGTCCTTCAATAGATGAATGGATAAAGAAGATGTGGTATAGATACACAATGGAATACTATTCTGCCATAAGAAAATAAGAAATAGTGCCAATTCTGACAACATGGATGGATCTTGAGATTATTATGTTAAGCGAAATAAGTCAGACAGAAAAAGTTGAGAACCATATGATTTCACTGATATGTGGTATATAAAACTGTAAACAACAAAGAAGCAAGACAAGTGCTGGCCTGGTGGCTCAGGTGGTTGGAGCACTGTGCTCCTAACGCTGAGGTCGCCGCTTTGATTCCCACCTGGGCCAGTAAGCTGCGCCCTCTACAGCTAAGATTGTGAACAGTGGCTCTGAAGCAGGGTTGCGGTGAACAGCTGGAGGTCAGCATGAGCTGCTGCGCGCTGCTGTGTGCTGCCATGGGCTATCATGTGCTGCCAGGAGTGGCCGGTGGCTGGCAGCCAGCATGAGTGGCCTACAGCCATTGTGAGCGGCCGGCAGCTGGTGAGAGCTGCTGTGAGGTGCTGTGAGAGGCCTACCGACTGTCTCAGCTGGGGGGAGCACAAGGTTCACAATACCAGCATGGACCAGGGAGCTCTGTCTTATGTAACTAGACTGAAAAACAATGGCTTGAACTGTAGTGGGGGAGGGAAGAGGCGGCAGAAGGGGGGGGGGAGAAAGAAACAAGACAAACAAATGAAGAAACAAAAACTCATAGACACAGACAATAGTTTAATGGTTTCCAGAGGGGAGGGGGGCTCTAGAAAAGGGTAAACAGGGTCAAATATATGGTGATGGAAGAACTGACTCTGGGCAGTGAACACACAATGTGATATATAAATGATGTAATACAGAATTGTACACCTGAAACCTATGTAAATTTACTAACCATTGTCACCACAATAAACTTTAATTAAAAAAATACCCTGAAATAATCTAGTGGTAGGAGGAATAAAAGGTAGGTGTATAATAGTAATGGAGGTAGAAAGCTCAAATCTGATAACTGAGTGGAGAGGGGCAGTCAGTGGCAGGAGAGCACATGAACCCATGTTGGGTGGGGGCCTGGAGGAGAGAGCCCACAGAAGAGACAGAGGGCAGTCACCTAGGGTGGAGCTGTGAGCAGTGTCCAGGGAGATCTATCTGGGAGACCAGGGAAGAGTGGGGAGCTGGTGTTGGGTTCTCTGAGGCTGGCCCACCACTTATCAGCTTTGCCACCAGGCACTTTCTTCAACCAAGTCACCCTCAGTTTCCCTGCCTCCAAGACGGATGTGTTAGGTTGGGTAATGTTCTAGGTTCCTCCTCCTTCACTAACATTCTAGAATTCTGTGGTTATGTACTGTGTTGGGGTTTAAGGCAAACAAAAGATGTCTCTGTGCTTGACAACAGGACAGACACAGCATACAAGTCTTAAAAATACCCACACAGGGATTTGGCTGCATCATGCTGGCATCCTCAACACTCCACAGATAATGAGGGCTTCTCTGCATAGGAATGGGGTCTTGGGTTTAAAATACCTTCCTCGGATTCCCAGTCTTCTCTCCCAAGAGCTCCCTCTGCTTTCCAGTACCTTTTCATTTCTACAGAACCTATAAGGGGAAAGCTTCTCTTAGCTAATAATCTTCTTTTAATCCCTTTAAAAAACACTGTGTATGTTATGGTTACTTCAGAATTAGGTTGGTTTTCAACTAAGGAGAGTGTTAAGGCAGCATCAAAGGACATAAAGCATATGAGATTTTGATGGCCTGGGAAGGTATATAGTGGGCGTTCAAAATTTAGAATATTGGGTGATCAAATCTGGAGAGTTTATTGTAAGTGGCATAGGGATACGCAACTTAATAGAGTTCAAACTGAGGACGGAGGGCATAGGGGAATTCCAGGAAAAGTAATAACTCCTTTTTGTGGAAATACATGAATTTTCATAGCCAGCTTCAAGAAGTTATCTTAACATTGCATTCTCCCTCCAAAGACAATAATTTCCACTTAGTAGTGCAGTAGTTAAAAGTATGATATATAAATAAGTCATAAAAAGTAGACCAAAGTCATTAGCTAAATGCACATTTCTTTAAGAAACTAGACTAAAAAGAATTTAAATAAAATAATTGACAATTCTTGTAATGTTTAAATTATTGGCTTGGTGCCAATTCCATTTTTATTGGACAAAAATTCAGTCATTAAAAAACATGGGGCCAGTGCTCTGACTGGATGCTTGCCAGCAAATATTTACAGGAGGTACCACCTGAAGGGTTCAATGATTTCAGTGCGGTAAGATGATGTCTTTTGTTTAGCTTTGTCTGCAGTATGAAAGGTGTTACATGATTGTCTCAATTTTAGCTTCCCTCCCTCTCTCCCTCCTCCCTGCCTTCTCTCACCCTCCTCACTCTCTCTTTTTTTTAATTTATTGGGGTGACAATTGTTAGTAAAATTACATAGATTTCAGGTGTACAATTCTGTATTACATCATCTATAAATCCCATTGTGTGTTCACCACCCAGAGTCAGTTCTCCTTCCATCACCATATATTTGATCCCCCTTAACTTCATTCTCACGTCCCACATCCCTTACCCTCTGGTAACCACTAAACTATTGTCTGTGTCTATGAGTTTCTGTTTCTCATTTGTTTGTCTTGTTCTTTTGTTGCTTTTGGTTTATATACCACATATCAGTGAAATCACGTGGTTCTCTGCTTTTTCTGTCTGATTTATTTCGCTCAGCATTACACTCTCAAGATCCACCCATGTTGTCACAAATGTTCCTATATTATCTTTTCTTACTGCCGAATAGTATTCCATGGTGTATATATACCACAACTTCTTTATCCATTCATCTATCGAAGGACATTTTGGTTGTTTCCATGTCTTGGCCACCTTAAATAAAGCTGCCATGAACATTGGAGCACATGTATCTTTATGTATAAATGTTTTCAGATTTTTTGGGTAGATACCCAGGAGAGGGATTACTGGGTCATATGGTAATTCTATTTGTAATTTTTTGAGGAACCTCCACACTGCCTTCCATAACGGCTGCGCCAGTCTGCCTTCCCACCAACAGTGTATGAGGGTTCTTTTTTCTCCACAGCCTCTCCAACACTTGTTACTATTTGTCTTGTTGATGATAGCCATTCTGACTGGGGTGAGGTGCTATCTCATTGTGGTTTTTATTTGCATTTTTCTGATGATTAGTGATGTTGAGCATTTTTTCATATGTCTATTTGCCATTTGTATGTCCTCTTTGGAGAAATGTCTATTCAAGTCCTCTGCCCATTTTTCAATTGGGTTGTTTGTTTTTTGTTGTTGAGTTGCATGAGTTCCTTGTATATTCTGGATACTAGCCCCTTATCGGAGGCACTGTTTGCAAAAATCTTCTCCCATTCAGTTGGTGGCCTCTTTATTTTGTCAATGGTTTCTTTTGCTGTGCAGAAGCTTTTAAGTTTCATATAGTCCCATTCGTTTATTTTAGCTTTTACTTCCATTGCCTTTGGAGTCAAATTCATAAAATGCTCTTTGAACCCAAGGTCCATAAGTTTAGTACCTATGTTTTCTTCTATGCAGTTTATTGTGTCAGGTCTTATGCTTAAGTCTTTGATCCATTTTGAATTAACTTTGGTACATGGTGACAAATAGCAGTCCAGTTTCATTCTTTTGCATGTGGTTATCCAATTCTCCCAGCACCATTTATTGAAGAGGCTGTCTTTGCTCCATTGTATGTTTTAGCTTCTTTGTCAAAAATTATCTGTCCATATTTATGTGGTTTTATTTCTGGGTTCTCAATTCTATTCCATTGGTCTATGTGTCTGCTTTTCTGCCAATACCATGCTGTTTTGATTATTGTAGCCCTGTAGTACAAGCCAAAGTCAGGAAGTGTGATACCTCCATTATTGTTCTTTTTCTTAAGATTGCTTTGGCTATTCGGGTCTTTTGTGGTTCCAAACAAATCTGATGATTTTAATGTTCTATTTCTTTAAAATATGCCATTGGGATTTTGATGGGGATTGCATTGAATCTGTATATTGCTTTGGGTAATATGGCCATTTTAACTATGTTGATTCTTCCAATCCATGAGCACGGAATGTCTTTCCATTTCTTTGTGTCTCCTTCAATTTCTTTCAAAAATGTCTTATAGTTTTCAGCATATAGGTCTTTCACATCCTTGGTTAAGTTTATTCCTAGGTATTTTATTCTTTTTGCTGCAATTGCAAAAGGAATTGTTTTTTGTATTTCTTTTTCTGAGATTTCATTGTTAGTACATAGGAAAGCAATGGACTTTTGTACGTTGATTCTGTAGCCAGCAACTTTACTGTATTCGTTGATTGTTTCTAATAGCTTTTTGGTGGAGTCTTTAGGGTTTTCTATATATGGCATCATGTCATCTGCAAAGAGTGATCATTTAACTTCTTCATGTTGAAAAGCAGAGGTGATAGGGGACAGCCCTGTCGTATTCCTGAACGTAGAGCAAAGGGCTTCAGTTTTTCAGCATTAATTATGAGATTCGCAGAGGGCTTGTCATATATGGCCTTTATTATGTTAAGGTATTTTCCTTCTATACCTATTTTATTAAGTGTTTAATCATAAATGGATGTTGTATCTTGTCAAATGCTTTTTCTGTACCAATAGATATAATCATATGATTTTTGTCCTTTATTTTGTTTATGTGATATATCACATTGATGGATTTGCGAATGTTGAACCATCCTTGTGCCCCAGGGATGAACCCCACTTGGTCGTGATGATTAATCTTTTTAATGCATTGTTGTATTCGATTTGCTAGAATTTTATTTAGGATTTTTGCATCTGTATTCATCAGAGATATTGGTCTGTAGTTTTCTTTTTTTGTGCTGTCCTTACCAGGTTTTGGTATCAGGGTAATGTTGGCCTCATAAAATGAGTTAGGGAGTACTGTCTCTTCTTCAATTTTTTAGAAGAGTTTGAGCAGGATTGGTATTAGATCCTCTTTGAAGGTTTGGTAGAATTCACTAGTGAAGTCATCTGGTATCGGAATTTTGCTTTTGGGAAGGTTTGGGATGACTGATTCAATTTCATTACTGGTGATCGGTCTGTTTAGATTTTCCAGTTCTTCATGGTTCAGCCTCGGAAGGATATATGTTTCTAAGAACTTGTCCATTTCTTCTAGGTTATTGAATTTGGTGGCATATAGTCCTTCCTAGTATTGTTGGATGATCCTTTGTATTTCTGTGGTGTCCGTGCTAACATCCCCTTTTTCATTTCTGATTTTGTTAATTAGTGTCTTCTCTCTTTATATCTTAGTGAGTCTAGCCAAGGGTTTGTCAATTTTGTTAATCTTTTCAAAGAACGAGCTCTTTGTCACATTAATTTTTTCTATTGTCTTTTTGTTCTCTCTTTCATTTAGTTCTGCTCTGATTCTTATTTCCTTTCTTCTGCTGACCTTGGGTTTCACTTTTTCTTCTTTTTCTAGTTCTTTAAGGTTTAAAATGAGGTTATTTATTTGGGATTTGCTTGTTTCTTGAGATAGGCCTGTACTGATATAAATTTCCCTCTTCACACTGCTTTCGCTGCATCCCCAAAATTTTGGTAGGATGTATTTTCATTGTCATTTGTTTCTATGTATCTTTTGATCTCTCCTCTAACTTCTTCTTTGACCCAGTCGTTCTTTATAAATATGTTGTTTAATCTTCATGTATTTGTGTTTTTGCCTGCTTTCTTTTTGTAGTTGACATCCAATTTCAAAGCCTTGAGATCAGAGAATATGCTTGGTATGATTTCAATCTTCTTAAATTTGCTGAGGCTGATTTTATGTCCCAATGTATGGTCTATCCTTGAGAATGTTCTATGTGTACTAGAAAAGAATGTATAGTCTGATGTTTTAGGATGAAGTACTCTATATATGTCAATTATGTCCATTTAATTTAATGTGTCATTTAGGACTGCTATTTCGTTATTTATTTTCTGTTTAGATGATCTATCCATAGCTGTCAATGATGTATTTAAGTCCCCTAGTATAATTGTGTTTTGGTCTATTTCTCCCTTTAGTTCTGTTAGTAGTTGCTTGGTATATTTCGGTGCTCCCTGATTGGGGGCATAAATATTGATGACTGTTATGTCTTCTTGTTGTATGGTCACCTCTACCATTATGAAATGTCCATCTTTGTCTCTTGTTATCTTTTTCACCTTGAAGTCTGTTTCATCTGATATCATTATGGCTACACCTGATTTTCTCTGGGTACCATTTGCTTGGAATGTCAATTTCCACCCTTTCACTTTGAGTCTATGTTTGTCCTTGTAGCTAAGATGTGTCTCTTGGAGACAGCATATGGTTGGGTTTAGTTTTTTGATACAATCTGCTACTCTGTGCCTTTTTATTGGTGAGTTCAGTCTATTTACATTTAGGGTGATTATTGATATGTGAGGATTTCCTGTCATTCTATCTTTAGTTTTCTGGTAAGGCTGTGTCTCCATTGTTTCTTTGCCTTTTTGTTGTTGTCTATTATTTCTGTGTGGTGGTATTCTATGATGTTTCCCTCTGTTTCTTCTTTTATTTCAGTATATATTTCAGTTCTGGATTTTTTTTTTGAGTGGTTACCCTTAAGTTTATGTAAAAGAAAGTTTGATATTTAGAGTATTCCATTTTCTTCAGCATGCTTACTTTCTCCATTCCCATATTCCGGTTCAGGCCTTTACTCTCCCCCTTTTTATGTTTTGGTTGCCACAAATTGTCCCTGTTGATGGTGGTCGAATAGCCTCCTTTAGTATTTCTTGTAGTGCAGGTCGTGTATTAGAAAATTCCCTCAGCTTCTGTATGTCTGGAAAGGTCTTTATTCCTCCTTCATATCTAAAGGATATCTTTGCTGGATATATTATTCTTGGCTCATAATTTCTCTCTTTCAATAGTTTGAATATTTGGTTCCACTCCCTCCTGGCTTGTAGAGTTTCTGCTGAAAAATCTGATGATAATCTAATGGGCTTTCCTTTGTAAGTTACCGTCTTCTTTTCCCTGGCTGCCTTGAGGATTCTTTCTTTGTCGTTGATTTTAGACAGCTTCAATACAATGTGCCTTGGAGAAGGCCTGTTGGGATTGAGGTAACTAGGTGTTCTATTTGCTTCTTGGATTCGAGGGTCCAGTTCTGTCCACAAGTTTGGGAAGTTTTCATCGACAGTTTGTTTGAATATATTCTCTGTTCCCTTCTCTCTTTCTTCTCCTTCTTGTATGTCCATTATTCTTATATTGCTCTTTCTGATGGAGTCAGAAAGTTCTTGTAAAGTTCTTTCATTTCTTTTAAGTCTCAAGTCTCTTTCTTCTTCTATCCACATCATTTCCAGGTTTCTATCTTCGATGTCACTGATTCTTTCCTCCATCTGGTCAACTCTACTACCTAAACTGGTTATTTCTTTCTTAATTTCTTCTATTGAGTTCTTAATCTCCAGAAATTCTATTTGGTTCTTTTTTAAAATTTCAGTCTCTTTGGTAAAATGCTCATGTTGTTCCTTGTTTGTGTTTCTGAGTTCATTTAACTGCCTATCTGCGTTTTCTTGTATCTCGTTGAGTTTTTTCAGAACTGCAGTCTTGAATTCTCTGTCATTTAAGTCACATATTTCCATATGTTTAAGTTCCTTTTCTGGAGACTTTTCACTTTCTGAGCTGTTTTGTTGCCTTGGTTATTCATGGCGATTACTGATTTACTATTTCTCTTCCTAGACATCTAAAGGAGTGGTTTCTGCAACAGGTTGATAGGAAGCGGTCTCTTTTGTTTTCCAATACTTGTTGGTAGAATGTTTTATTTTTTCTCCTACTGCAGCCTATTTTTCCTCTCCCACACGGTAGTGCCATGTTTTCTCTGCACTATTCCAGCTTCTCACACAATGGGGGGATTCCCTGGGTGTAGGGACAGAGCCCCAGAGAGTAGTTTACAGGCTCTAGGCCTCACGTGGAAGGGTGCTGGCTCGGGTGGTGGATGGCCGTCGGCTGTGGCTGATTGGCCGTTGGCTGTGGCCGGTTAGCCGATTGGCCGCTGGTATAACTGCTGTGGCTATGAAGGATTGCCGAGGATTGCCGAGGAGCCGAGCAGAGCTGAGCAGAGCCAAAGAGAGTGGAAGAGAGGAGAGGAACAGAGTCGAGGAGAGTGGAGGAGAGTCGTCGGTCGGTTGGCGGAAAGGCGGACAGCACGTCGCGCGTCCGGTGGGCCCAGCCTACAGTGAGACCATAGTTGTATGACTCCCCTACCTGTGGCTCCGTGGGTGTTCCTTTTTGGCCTCACCATATCCTGCGTTCTTATGTGGGGAGCGGGACCAGAGACCCCACAGGCCACCGCGCACAATAAATGGCGCAGCGAGCAGGGTCTCCCGCATGACACTGGGAGATGGGTTTCTCCTCTGTTAATAGTTCATCTAGGTCACAGGGCGCAGTATCCCGGTGGATATGCGGAGAGTTTTTGATGTTCCAAAGCTCTTCCAGCTCCAGATACAGAGCCCATATGTTTCAGCCACTCTGTTTACTCCTGCAGGGATCTGCCCAGATAGTTGGGGCCAGGGGCGGGTTGAGTTGTGAGAGGTGGCCCAGAGCAATGGCGGCTACCACCACCACAGGCGGTCCTGCTTCCATAGCTCCCTCCCCTTTGCCAGAACTAGTTGGGCTGCGAATTTGTGTCTGCGGTCCACAGTTCTCAGAACAGCAAATATTCTATTCTTTTGATCTGACACTGCTACTGTTCCGTTTCTAGCACCGGGCAGGTGGGGGCGGGGCGAGCTCTGGGAGGGTAGGGAGTGGGCATCTAGTCTCAGTGCCTAAGGCTTCCGTTCTCTGCTCGGCAGGGAGGACTTAAACCACGGTTTTCAGCCTTCTTCCCTCAGTCTTTTCTCCAAGGCCTCTGCCATAAGCGTTGGGTTCAGCCGTGTTATATGCTGCCCCCTCAGCCCTGTGGGCCATAAGCGGAGCCCTAGCAGTCCAAGTTCTTCCCTCTCCCGCAGCTGCAGTAGTTCTGGGAAGCAGCGAGCTCGGAGCACTGAGCTAGTTCTGCGTCCTGCGCCTGCGCGGCTCCGTCTCTGTACTTCTCCCTTCCCTCCTCCCCTGCTTGTGCGATTCGCCCACCTGTAGGTGACTTCGGTAGTGGTCCTCTTATCTTGCCTGTCTGCTGTGTAGGGAGTCTTTTGTAGAGGTATTGTTCGATTCTTTGTAAATTCCAGGGGAGCTTTACAGAGGCTCACCTCACGCCGCCATTTTGATGACGTCTCTCTCCTCACCCTCCTTTCTTATTCGCTGTTTCTTTGTCCCTCTTCCCCCTTCTTTCCTTCCCTCCCTCCCTTCTTCCCTTCTTCCCTCTTTCTTCTTTCACTCCTTCCCTCCCTTCTTCCCTTCCTCCATTTCTGCCTTTTGTCCATTTCTGCCTTTTGTTATTGGGTACTTACCATGTACCATAGCAAGACAGGTAAGGACCCTGCTTTCTTGGAGTTTACTTTCTAGTGGGTGAGAGAAAAAGCAAATGTGTTGAAAAATAAATGTTTGTGAATTTTGTGATAAATTCAGTGATTGGTTCTCTGATGAAAATGGATGAAGAGAGAGTAATGGGAGACTCCTTTAGATAAAGTGGTTACAGAACCAGTGGAATGTCCTGGAAAGGTTTAAAGATTTCTCAGATATTCAAGGCTGCCTCCTGAATTGGCAGCATGGTCTATATGAAGGCACTGTAGGGCTTCCCAATCTCCCTGATTTCTTTTCTGTCCTTCCTGCCAGAGAGCCTTGTAGCTTCAGGTTTGTATTCATTCCCATACGGAGGCCTCTGTAGATTTCTCATTTTAAGCATTAGCTATATATCTATATCTATATCTTTATATAGATATCTATGTATAGATATCTGTATGTAGATATATAGATAGATATCTGTCTATATATATATAGATATACATCTGTATCTATAACTATATAGATATATAGATATAGATATATATCTATATTGTGCTATATAAATATGGATATAGATATATCTCATTTATTCCTTATCACAACCCTATGAGGTGGGTGCAGTTATATCCCCATTTTACTGTTGAGGACATTGAGACACAGGGAGCATGACTCAAACCCAGATAGTCTAGCCCAGAGGTGAGCTCTACCAGTACTCCAAGTCACCTGCCCTTCTCACTCCCTATTCCATCTCCACTAGCTCTAACACTGTGTCCACACTGCAGTCATGACTGGTCTTAGTCGCTTAACTCTTCAAAGTCTTTAAGGACAGTCACAAGCAACCTCTTTGAACTGCAAAATCATCTCAGCTTCCACTTATTCTGTGCTAATTTGGGTGTGGCCATAAAGGACTGAGTGGGAATCACCAGCAAGTCCCCAAATGCAAAACCACTTCTAAAAGTCTACAGATGTTCTAATACCCATTACTCATCCCAGAAATGCATTTTGGTACAGCTGGAACTTAGTGGGTTGGAGGGGGGTGGGTAATGGAAAGCTTTAATTTCAAAAGAGTGAGGCTGAAGGAAATCGTGTGGTGTCATTTTTCCATTTTGGAAATCTGTTCATATCTGAGTCAGCAGCAGTGGTATAATTCTGCCCGATGTGTTCAGAATATATGCTGGTGGACAGACTGTGCAGGCCTCTGTGTGAAATGACTGCATCAGATGCTGTGTGCTCTGGACTGCAGAATATAAGTGCAAAGAGGTTCTGGGTGGGAATTGAACCAGTTTTATGAAGGCCTGGTGTGTCTCTGTTAGATTTAAGTTTGGTTCCTTTTGCATCATGAAGCCATATGTTTAAAGAAATCAGTTTGGGGAATCAAGACAATTAAACTCTCTACGGTCCAGCCTTTTAACATTCTAGAAAGTCCATAGTCCCTGTTTGCACCTGGAAGCCAGCTATCAAATCCTTTGCTATCCATCAAGAAATATATGGTTCAGGTTATCTCTGGAATAACAGATTGAGGGCTATTTCATACAATGGATAATAATAAAAAAATTATCTCTGGCATTTAGTGAATGTTTATTCTATGCCAGGTATTTTATTAAGTGCTTTACATACATTATTTCATCATCTCCATAATGAACCGATGAGGAAGGCACTATTATTTTTGTTGTTGAAAATTTAGTGTTTATTTTTTTTCTTAATTTTTTTCAATTACAGTTGACATTCAATATTATATTAGTTTCAGATATACAGCATAGTGGTTAGACATTTACATAACTTATGAAGTGATCCCCTGAAAAACCTACTGCCCCCCTGACACCATACATAGTTATTTCAATATTATTGACTATATTCCCTATGCTTTACTTTATATCCCCATGACTATTCTGTAACTACCAATTTGTACTTCATCATCTTTTTCACTTAGCCTCAAAAGCCCACAGGCCATCTGAAAACAATCAGTTTGTTTCTATATCTGAGTTTGTTTCTGTTTTGTTTGTTTGTTTTGTCTTGTAGACTCCATATATAAGTGATATCATATGGTATTTGTCTTTCTCTGTCTGAGTTAGGATAATACTGTCTAGGTTCATCTATGTTGTTGCAAATAGCAACATTTTATTCTTTTTATGGCTGATTAATATTCCATTCTATGTGTGTGCCACATCTTCTTTATCTAATAGTCTGGCGATGGGCACTTATATTGCTTCCATATCTTGGCTATTGTAAATAATGCTGCAATGAACATAGAGATGCATATGTCTTTTCAAATTAGTGTTTTGGATTTCTTTTGATGAATACCCAGAAGTGGGATTGCTAGGTCATATGGTAGTTCTATTTTTAATTTTTAAAGGAAACTTCAAACCATTTTCTACAGTGGCTCACCAATTTTCAATCCCACCAACAAGAGCATGAGTGTTCCCTTTCCTCCACATTCTCACAACACTTGTTTTTTTTTTTTAAATAGTTATGCTGACATATGTGAGGAAATATCTCATTATGATTTTAATTTGCATTTCTCTGATGATTAGCGATGTTGAGCATCTTTTAATGTGTTCATTGGCCATTTGTATGTCATCTTTGGAGAAATGTCTGTTCAGGTTCTCTGCCCATTTTTTAATTGGATTGTTTGTCTTTCTGGTGTAAAGTTGTGTGTTTACTTATATATTTTGGATATTAATGCCTTATCAGATGTATCATTGGTGAATATCTTCTCCATTTCAGTAGACTGTACTTTTAATTTGTTGTGGTATAAAAACTTTTTAGTTTGATGTAGTCTCATTTGTATATTTTGTCTTTTGTTTCTCTTGCCCAAAGAGACTTATCAAAAATAATATTACTACGAGCAATGTTAGAGAATTTATTGCCTGTGTTTTCTTCTAGGAGTTCTATGGTTTGGGGCCCTACATTTAAGTCCTTAATCCATGTTGGTCTAGTTTCATATATTATTTTGCATGTATTTGTCCTGTTTTTCCAACACAATTGAAGAGACTGACTATCCCATTGTATAATCTTGCCTCCTTTAAAAAAAAAAATTAATTGACCATGTAGGTGTGGATTTATTTCTGGGCTCTCTATTTTGTTCCATTAATCTATGAGGTCTGACAATTAAATTCGCAAACTTGTTGCAACAACGTTGCTAACTTTTTTTTTATACCAGAGGGATTATTCATTATGAATTTGTAACAACTGGGCAAACAGTTAACCAAGTTTACTATTTGCAAGTGCTGAAAAGGCTGCGTGAAAAAGACATCCTGAAGTTTTTGCCAACAATTCATGGCTCTGGCATCACAACAATGGACCAGCTCACTCAGCACTGTCTGTGAAGGAGTTTTTAGCTAGTAAACAAGTAACTATATTGGAAAACCCTCGTTACTCACCTAATCTGTCCCCTGATGACTTTTTTCTTTACCTGAAAGTAAAGGAAATATTGAAAGGAAGACATTTTGATGACATTCAAGACATCAAAGTTAATACGAGGACAGCTCTGATGGCTATTCCAGAAAAAGAGTTCCAGAATTGCTCTGAAGGGTGGACTAGGCACAGGTGTCAATGCATAGCTTCCCAAGGGGAGTACTTCAAAGGTGACCATAGTGCTATTCAGCAATGAGGTGTGTAGCACTTTTTCTACGATGAGTTTGCGAACTTAATTGTCTGACCTCGTATGTGTCTGTTTTTGTGTTAGTACAATGCTGTTTTGATTATTATAGTCTTGTTGTATAATTTGATATCTGGTAGCATGATACCTCCAACTTTGTTCTTCTTTCTCAAGATTTCTTTGGCTATTTGGAGTCTTTGTGGTTCCAAATAAATTTTAGAATTATTTGTTCTAGTGCCATGAAAAATGCCATTGGTATTTTGATAGGGATTGCATTGAATCTAGAGATTGCTTTGGATAGTATGAACATTTTAAATATATTATATCTTCCTAATGAGCACAGTGTATGCTTCCATTTATTTGTATCTTCTTCAATTTCTTTTTTCAATGTCTTATAATTTTCTGAGTACAGGTCTTTTATCTATTTGGTTAAATTTATTTCTAGGTATTTTGTTTTTTTAATGCAATTACAAATGGGACTGTTTTCTTAATTTCTCTTTCTGATAATTTCTGAATTATTAGTGTACAAAAATGCAACCAATTTCTGAATATTAATTTTGCATGCTGCTACTTCACTAATCAGTTCTAATAGTTCCTTTGGTGGACTCATTAGGATTCTCTGTGTATAGTATAATGTCATTGGCAAATATTGACAACTTTACTTCTTCTGTTCCAATCTGGATGGCTGTTATTTATTTTTCTTTTCTGATTGCTGCGGCTATGACTTCCAAACATGTTGAACAGTAGTGGTAAAAGTGGACATCCTTGGGTTGTTCCTGACCTAAGGAAAAGTCTTTAAGTTTTTCACCATTGAGTATGATAGTAATGGTGGGTTGTCATATATGGCCTTTATTATGTTAAGATACGTTCCCTTTATTCCCACTTTGTGGAGAGTTTTTATAATAAATGGATGCTAGATTTTGTCAAACGCTTTTTTGTTGCATCTATTGAAATCACATACAATTTTTATCTTTCATTTTTTAAAATGTGGTATATCATGTTAACTGATTTTCAGATATTGAACCAAGCTTGCACCCCAGAAATAAATCCCACTTGATTGTTTTGTATGGTCTTTTTAATGTATTGCTGAATTCAATTTGCTAATATTCTGTTGAGGATTTTTCCATCTATGTTCATTAGGGATATTGGCTTATAGTTTTTCTTTTTAATGTCCTTGGTTTCGGAATCAGGGTAAAGTTGCCTCATAAAATGAGATTTGGAGCCTTCACACTCTTGAATTTTTTGGAATAGTTTGAGGAGAATTGGTGTTAATTCTTCTTTTAATGTTTTGTAAAATTCACCTGTGAAACCATCCTATCCAGGATTTTTGTTTGTTTGTAACTTGTTGATTACCAATTTAATTTCATTAGTAACAATTGGTCGGTTCAGATTTTCTGTTTCTTCTTGATTTGGCCTTGGAAGATTGTATGTTTAGAATTTATCCATTTCTTCCAGATTGTCAAATTTGTTGGCATATAACAGTTCATAATATTTTCTCATAATCCTTTGTATTCCTGTGATGTCCATTTTCACTTCTTCTCTCTCATTTCTGATTTTATTTTTTTGGGGTCCTCTCTTTTTTTCTTCATGAGTCTAGTTAAAGGTTTATCAATTTTGCTTATTTTTTAAAAAAATCTGCTTTTGCTTTCATTGATATTTTGTGTGTTTTTCAGACTTTATTTTGTTTATTTCCACTCTGATCTTTGTTGTTTCCTTTTTTTTACTCACTTTTGGCTTTGTTTGTTTTCTTTTTCCAGTTCCCTTAGGTGTAAAGTTAGATTGCTTATTTGAAATTTTTCTTGTTTCTTGACGTAGGCCTTTATTGCTATGGATATCCCTCTTATGACTGCTTTCAGTGTGTCCCATAGATTTTGGGTTGTTGTGGTTTTATTTTCATTTGTCTCAGGTACCTTTTGATTTATTCATTGATCTCATTGTTAACATATTCTCTGTTTAGTAGTATGTTATTTAGCCTCCATATATTTGTATGTTATTTATAATTTTTTATAGTTGATTTCTACTTTATATTATTATGGTCAGAGAGGATGTTTGATATGATCAATATGCTTAAACTTATTGAGACTTGTTTTGTGGCCTAATATGTGGTCTATCCTGGAAAAAGTTCTATGTGCACTTGAAAGGAATTTATATTCTGCTACTTTGGGGGGGAATATTCTAAAAATATCAATTAAATCCATCTGGTCTAGTGTGTCATTTAGACCACTGTTTCCTTTTTTATTTTTCTGTCTTGATAGTCTGTCCATTGGTGTCAATGTGATGTTAATGTCCTGTACTATGGTTGTAGTACTGTCAATTTTTCCCTTTATGTAAGTCAATATTTGCTTTATATATTTAGGTGCTCCTATGTTGGGTGCATAAATGTTTACAAGGGTTATGTCGTCCTCTTTTTGAATTGACCCCTTTATCATTAGGCAATATATTTTTGTCTTTTATTATAGCGTTTGTTTTAAAGTCAATTTTGTCTGATATAAGTATTGCTACTTATTTTTTTGTTTGTTTTCATTCACATGCATTATCTTTTCCCATTTTTTAACTTTTCAGTTTGTGTGTGGCTTTAGGTCTGAAGTCAGCCTCTTGTAGACAGAGTATGTATGGGTCTTGCTTTCTTATCCATTCAGCTACATTATGCCTTTTGATTGGAGCATTTAATCCATTTGTATTTAAAGTGGTTATTGATAGATACATAGTTATTGCCATTTTATTATTCATCCTTATGTTCTCTCCTCCTCCTCCTCCGCCTCTTCTTCCTTTTCCTCTTCCTTCTTCTTCTTCTTCTTCTTCTTCTTCTTCTTCTTCTTCTTCTTCTTCTTCTTCTTCTTCTTCTTCTTCTTCTTCTTGTTCATCATCAAGAAAACCCTTTAACATTTTTTGTAATACTAGTTTGGTGTTGATAAACTCCTTTAGCTTTTTCTTGTCTGTGTAACTCTTTATAACTCCTTCAGATTTATTTATTTATTTATTTATTTATTTATTTATTTATTTAAAAAATTTTAAATTAGTTTTAGGTGTACAAAACAACACAGTCATTAGGTAGACACCCCTCACAAAGTGATAACCCCAATAATCTGCTAACCATCTGAAACCGTACATAGCTATTACATTACCATTGACGATATTCTCTACCTGTACTTTACATCACATGACTATAAGGTCTGCCAATTAAGTTTGTGAACTTATCCTAGAAAAAATGCTACACACCTCATTGCTGAATATCACTACAGTCACCTTTGAAGTACTCCTCTTGGGAAGCTATGCACTGACACCTGTGCCTAGTCCACCCTTCAGAGCAATTCTGGAACTCTTCTCCTGGAATGGCCATCAGAGCTGTCATCATATTACCCTTGATGTCCTGAATGTCATCAAAATGTCTTCCTTTCAATGTTTCCTTTATCTTCAGGTAAAGAAAGAAGTCATTGGGGGCCAGACCAGGTGATTAGGAAGGGTGTTCCAATACAGTTATTTGTTTACTGGCTAAAAACTCCCTCACTGAAAGTGCCACGTGAGCTGGTCCATTGTTGTGATGCAAGAGCCATGAATTGTTGGCGAAAAGTTCAGGTCATTTCTTCTAACTTTTTCTCACAGCCTTTTCAGCCCTTTCAAATAGTAAACTTGGTTAACTGTTTGTCCAGTTGTTACAAATTCATAATGAATAATACCTCTGATATCAAAAAAGGTTAGCAACATTATTGAAACAAATTTCTGAACTTAATTGTCAGGCCTTGTATATATGTATATATATTTAATTATAGTTGACATTCAATGTTATTTTATATTAGTTTCAGGTGTACTACACAGCTGTTAGGCATTTATATAATCTATGCAGTGATCCCTCCAATAAGTCCAGTACCCATCTGACACCCTACATAACCTTTATAACATTATTGACGGTATTTCCCGTACTGTATTTCACATCTCCATGATTATTTGATGACTACCAATTTGTACTTTTTAATTCCTTCACCTTTCTCACCGAACCCCTAACCCCCCACCCATCTAATAACCATCAGCTTGTTCTCTGTATCTGTTATCTATTTCTGTTTTGTTTCTTTGTTAATTCTCTTCTTTAGATTCCACATAAAAGTGAGAGCATATGGTATTTGTCTTAGTTTGACTTATTTCATTTAGCTTAATGTCCCCTAGGTCCATCTATGTTGTTGCAAATGGTTAGATTTCATTCCCTTTTATGGCAAAGTAATTTTCCATTGTCTAAATGTACCACAATTTCTGTATCCAATCGACTATTGATGAGCATTTTAGTTTCTTTCATATGCTGGCTATTCTAAATAGCACTGCAGTAAACATAGGGGTGCATATATTTTATTTGAATTAGTGTTTTGTATTTTTTTTTTTTTTTGGATAATTATGCAGGAGTGAACTTGCTGGGTCATAAGGTAGTACTAGTTTTACTTTTTTGAGGAACCACCATACTGTTTTCCATAGTGGCTGCCCCAATTTGCCATCCCACCAACAGTGCATTAGGGTACCTTTTTCTCCACATCCTTGCGAATACGTGTTTGCTGATTTATTGATGATAGCCATTCTGACAGAAGTAAGGTGGTATCTCATTGTGGTTTTTATTTACATTTCTCTCATGATTTGTGACCTTGAGCATTTTTTCATATGTTTATTGGCCATCAGTATGTACTCTTTGGAGAAATGTCTATTTAGGTTCTCTGTCCATTTTTTAATTGGATTGTTTGTGGGGTTTTTTTTTTTTTTTTGGTGTTGAGTTGTATGAGATTTTTTCTTTATATAAAATTTGGATATTAACTCCTTATCAGGTGTATCATTGACAAATATCTTCTCCCATTCAGTAGGATGTCTTTTTGTTTTGTTGATGGTTTCCTTTGCTGTGAAAAAACTTTTTAGTTTGATGTAGTCCCATTTGTTTATTTTTCTTTTGTTTCCCGTGCCTGAGGAGATATATCAGTAAACATATTACTAAGGGTAATGTCTGAGAGTTTACTTCCTATATTTTTTTGTAAGAGTTTTACGGTTTTGGTTATTACATTTAAGTCTTTAATCCATTTTGAGTTTATTCTTGTATATGATGTAAGACGATGGTCCAAGTTCATTTTATTTCATGTATCTGTCCAGTTTTCCCAACACCATTTATTGAATAGACTGTCTTTACCCCAATGTAAATTCTTGCTTCCTTTGTCATAGATTAAATTGCCATTTAAGCATGGATTTATTTCTGGGGTCTCTATTTTGTTCCATTGATCTTTGTCTTTTATATGACAATACCATGTTATTTTGATTACTATAGCCTTGTGGTATAATTTGATATCAGGTAGTGTCATAGCTCCAGTTTTGTCTTTCTTTCTCAGGATTGCTGTGGCTAATCAGTGTCTTATAGTTCCATATAAATTTTAGGATTACTTGTTCTTGTTCTGTGAAAAATGCCATTGGTATTTTGATAGGGATTGCATTGAATGTATATATTGCTTTGAGCAGTATGGACATTTTAACTATATTAATTTTTCCTATTCATGAACATGGCATATGCTTCCATTTATTTGTATGTTCTTTAATTTATCTCTTCAATGTCTTATAAAATTTTCTGAGTACAGGTCTTTTACTTCCTTGGTTACATTTATTCCCAAGTATTTTATTTTTTAATGCAATTTTAAATGGGGTTGTTTCCTTAATTTTTCTTTCTGATATTTCATTGTTGGTATATAAAAATACAACTGATTTCTAAATATTAATTTTGTATACTGCTTCTTTACTGAATTCACTTATCATTTCTAATAGATTTTTTGGTAGAGTTTTTGGGGAATCTCTGTATGTTATATCATGTCATCTGGAAATAATGACTATTTTACTTCTTCCTTTCTCATTTTGATGTCTTTTATTTATTTATTTTTATTTTCTCATTTCTGTACCTAGAACTTCCAATACTATGTTGAGTAAAAGTGGTAAAAGTGGGTATGCTTGTCTTGTTCCTGATCTTAAGGGGAATGTTTTTGGCTTTTCCCTATTGAGTATAATATAAGCTGTGGGATTGTCATATACAGTAGTATCTCGGTTTTCGAACGTCCCCATTAACGAATATTTCAGTTTACGAATGCCGTAAACCTAGAAGTAAATGCTTCGGTTTTCGAACATGCCTTGGAAGTCGAACATGTGCTCCTTTGTTGGATGCATAAATTTTTACTATGGTTATGTCCTCTTGTTGGATTGCTTTTTTTTTTGGAAAATTAAAGTTTATTGGGGTGACAATTGTTAGTAAAGTTGCATAGGTTTCAAGTGTACAATTCTGTATCACATCATCTATATATCATGTTGTGTGTTCACTACCCAGAGTCAGTTCTCCTTCCATCATCATATATTTGATCCCTCTTGCCCTCATCTACCAACCCATCCTCCCTTTTAAATATATGTAATATCTTTCTTTGTCTCTCATTACAGTCTTAATTTCAAAGTCTATTTTGTCCAATATAAGTACTATTACCTCAGCTTTCTTTTTGTTTCCATTTGTGTGAAGTATCTTTTTCCATCCCTTTACTTTCAGTCAGTGTGTGTCTTTCGATCTTGTGTGTCTTTTGGTCTCTTGTAGACAGCATATGCATGGGGCTTGTTTTGTTATCCACTCAGTTACTCTATGTCTTTTGATTGGAACATTTAGTTCATTTATAGTTAAAGTGATTATTGATAGGAACATAGTTATCGCTGTTTTGTTCATGTTTTTGATATTCATTTGTTCATTTATTTTCTCCTTTATTCTCCTTAAAAGAGTCCTTTTCACATTTCTTGTAATAGTGGCTTGGTGGTAATGAATTTCTTTAGCTTTTTCTTTTCTGGAAAGCATTTATCTCTCCTTCAATTTTAAATGATAGCCTATCTGGATAGGACAGTCTTCATTGTAAGCCCTTGTTTTTTCATCACTTTGAATATTTCCTGCCACTCCCTTCTGGCCTGCAAAGTTTCTGTTGAGAAATAAGCTGATATTCTTGTGGGATATAACCCCTTGCAAATAACTAATTGTCTTTGTGTTGCTGCTCTTAAGATTTTTTCTTTGTTTTTAACCTTTGTCATTTTAATCATGATGTGTCTTAGTGTGGGGCTCTTTGGGTTCGTGTTGTTTGGGACTCTCTGTGCTTCCAGGGGTTGTATGTCTGTTTCCTTTGCCAGGTTAAGGAAGTTTTTTGTCATTATTTCTTTCAATAGGTTCTTGATTCCTTGCTTTCTCTCTTCTCCTTCTGGTACTCCCATGATGTGAAGATTGTTACACATGATGCTGTCCCCAATATCCCTTAAACTATCTTCATTTTTAAAAAATTCCTTTTTCTTTTTGCTGTTCTGATTAGGTGTTTTATGCTGCCTTGTCTTTTTTTATTTAAAATTTATTGGGGTGACAATGGATAGTAAAATTACATAGGTTTCAAGTGTACAATTCTGTAATACATCATCTATATATCACATTGTATGTGCACCACCAGAGTCAGTTCTTTTTCCATCACCATATATTTGACCCCTTTTACTCTTGTCTACTATTCCTCCTCCCCACTTACCCTCTGGTAACCACTAAACTGTTGTCTGCATCTATGAGTTTTTGTTTCTTTATTTATTTTTCTTGTTCCTTTGTTGCTTTCAGTTTTATATCAATGAAGTCCACATGGTTCTTTCTGTCTGACTTATTTTGCTTAGTATAATATAGAAAAAACCCCACATAAATATGGACAGATACTTTTTGACAAAAGAGCCAAAAACATACAATGGAGAAAAGAAGCCTCTTCAATAAATGGTGGTGGGAAAATTGCAAAAGAATGCAACTAGAATGCAAAAGTATGAAACTAGACTGCTATCTGTCACGATGTAGAAAAATTATCTCAAAATGGATGAAAGACCTGAACCTAAGACTTGAAACAATAAACTGCATAGAAGAAAACATAGGTACTAAACTTATGGACCTCGGGGTCAAAGAGGGTTTTATGACTTTGACTCCAAAGGCAAGGGCAGTAAAAGCTGAAATGAACCAATGGCACTACATCAAACTAACAAGCTACCTTGTCTTCTTCATCACCGATTTGATCCCCTGCTTCATCTAATCTGCTGTTGACTCTTTCCAGTGTATTCTTCATTTCAGTTATTGTATGCTTTATTACTGACATGTTTTTATGTCCTTCTTTATACTTGCTTTGTTGAAATTCTCACTAAGTTTCTTAAACATTCTCATAACCAGTGTTTTAAACTCTGTCTCTGGTAGGTTGGTTACCTCTATTTCATTTAGTTCTATTTCTGAAGTTTTCTTCAGTCCTTGTATTTGGGACATGTTTCTTTATGTTCTCATTTTATCTGCCTTTCTGTGTTTGCCTCTCTATATTAGGTTGATATCCTATGTCTCTCACTCTTTGGTGAATGGCCTTATGTAGTATGTGTTCTGTGTGGTCCTATGGCACAGTCTCCCTGATCTCTTGTGTGTGTGTTCCAGGAGTGTTCCTTGAATGTTTTGTATGTGTTCTTTTGTAGTCAAGCTTTGATTGGTTTTGGCATTTCAATGGGTGGAATTGACTTCCAAGATGCCTGACTGTGAAGACTGGCTAAGCCCACAGTGTATGAGCAGCTGTGTGTGTGTGTGTGTGTGTGTGTGTGTGTGTGTGTGTGTGTGTGTGTGAGATCCCTCAGTGATTTACTCCTGTATCTCTTGTTCCTATTGAGACCCCCTTTTGGCTATGCTGTTTGTGGGCCTAACCAGGCAGTGCTCTACTGTGGTCTGTAGATGGCCCCTGGCTGTGTTGTTTCTGGTGTCTCTTGCAAGGGGCTCCCACGCAGACCAATTTCAGCCTTGCCTTTTACTGGCCCCCTGCTGCCTAGTAGGAGCCAAAATGCTATATGTAGTTGGCTGCTGCCTCTGCTGGACCTGCAGGCATGTGGGGGTGGCCTTGCTGTGAATCGAGGCTGGCTGCCACCAGTATTGGGCCTGAGGCAGCTTTACACAAGACCCATGGACCCCTAGGCTTATTGCCACCCAGCTGCTTAAAGTGCCTCCTTTGGTGTATGGACCAGGCAGTTGACCTGTTGTTTAGAATGCCCTCAGTGATGCAGCACTAGCTGGGCTGGGTGGAGTTCCAGGGAGTCACAAGATGTGGCCAGTGGTTTTACAAAGTTAGTGCAAGTTCAGTTCTTTTGTCTATGTTTGGCCTCTGACCATTTCACACAATGCCCTGAAGACACCGCAGCAAGCCACCACTTACCTTGGGGCAGTGCCTGGCCTTGACTATTTTGCAAAATACCCTTAGTACACTGCAGCTACCCATCTCTTGCCTCTGGCTCACAAAACTCTGAGCGCTGCCTAAGAGTGGCTGCAGTGCAGGTTTAGGGTCACTGTGCACTACCAAAAGTTCTGTGGGCTTTCATGGGCTGTCTGCTGCTGTAGAAGTCTTCCACAGCTGCAGGATGGTGCTGGCCATTCAGGCATTGAGGATGCTGCTGGCAATGCAGCTTTAGATGGACAGAGCAGGATTCCAGGGAGCTAAGGGGTGTGGGCAGTGGTTTTAGAAAGTCAATGCACTGGTGCAGGGTCTGCAACCACCCTGCAAAAATGCCCTGAGAACACCACAGCCTGCCATTGTCTGCCTCAGACCTACAGGTCCCTGAGAGCTTTCCAAGAGATGCTTCAGTGCAGGTCTTGGGTTACTGCCTACCATCAAACGTTTCTTGGGCTGCTGTGGGCCATCCACGTCTGCAAAAAATCTTCGACATCCCGCAGGGTGGTGCCAGGAGCCCATCCATCAAGATTGTCCAGGGCAATGCAGTACGAGCTCTGTGGGGGTTGGGGACACAGGGCATCACCAAGGTGGTACACAGAAGCAGATTCCACCAGACCAATGTGGTCCCAGACTTGGTCCTTTGGGGGAGGTCTCAGCACTGAAAAGATCATGCCCTCCTATAGGCTACATGTGTGTCAGGCTCCACACAGAGATAATAATGTCTCCTGTCCCTCCAACCCTCACCTCAAAGCAACACAACTCAGTCTTTCCTCACACATCTCTGGGCCTCTTGAGTTGCCACCCGTCCACCAGAGACCAAGTGAGTGTTTGCAAATGAGTGAGTCTGTGTGCATGCTCTATAAGAGAGTGTCTGGGTTTCCAGCTGCCTTCCATCTCACCTTGATGGGCAGACAGAGTCCTCAATGATTTTCACTGCCAGATGTTGTGGGAACTCCTCTTCCTGGCACAGGAACCCTGATCTTGGGAGTCCAGTGTGGGGCTGGGACTCCTCCCTCTTCAGGGGGACCTCCATGATTGAGGAGTCCTTCCCAGTGTTCAACCACTCTCTATGGGTTTGGGTTCAGCCCGTTTTGAGTCTCCACCCCTCCTACCGATCTCCATGTCACTTCTTTATATCATTAGCTATAGGGTTTCTGTTAGCTCGTCTTCAGATGATTCTTGAATTTGATTGTTCTATAATTTACTTGTAATATTGGTGTGATTGTGGGATGCTGTAGGCATAGTATTTACCTAAACCACCATATTGACCCTCTCCTTTCCTTCAGTTTTAAATGATAGTCTCGCTCTGTAGAATATTCTTGGTTATATGTCTGTGTTTTTCATTACTTTGAATATTTCTTGCCACTCCCTTCTGGCCTGCAAAATTTCTGTTGAGAAATCAACTGATACTCTTATGGGAGTTCATTTGTAGGTAACTAATTGTCTAGTTGTCTTTCTCTTCCTGCTTTTAAGAGTCTCACTTTGTTTTTAACTGTTGCCATTTTAATTGTGCTGTGTCTTGGTGTGGGCCTATTTGAGTTCATCTTGTTCGGGAAGCTCTGCAATTTCTGGCCTTGTATATCTATTTCTTTCACCAGGTTAGGGAGGTTTTCAGTTATTATTTCTTCAAATAGTGTCTTTCTTTCTTTCTTTCTTTCATTCATTCATTCATTCTTTCTTTCTTTCCTTCCTCTTTCTTTCTTTCTTTCTTTCTTTCTTTCTTTCTTCTTTTTCTGTCTTTTTTTTAATTAAAGTTCATTGGGGTGACAATAGTTAGTAAAGTTACATAGATTTCAGGTGTACAATTCTGCATTACATCAGCTATAAATCCCACTGTGTGTTCACCACCCAGAGTCAGTTCTCCTTCCATCACCATATATTTGATCCCCTTTACCCTCATCTCCCACCCCCCACCCCATTAACCTCTGGTAACCACTAAACTATTGTCTGTGTCTATGAGTTTTTGTTTCTCATTCATTTGTCTTGTTCTTTTGTTGTTTTTGGATTATATACCACATATCAGTGAAATCATGTGGTTCTCTGCTTTTTCTGTCTGACTTATTTCGCTTAGCATTATAATCTCAAGATCCATCCATGTCATCACAAATGCTCCTATTTCATCTTTTCTTACCACCGAATAGTATTCCATTGTGTATGTATACCACAACTTCTTTATCCATTCATTTATCGAAGGACATTTTGGTTGTTTCCATGTCTTAGTCACCATAAATAAAGCTGCAATGAACATTGGAGCACATGTGTCTTTATGTATAAATGTTTTCAGATTTTTTTGGGTAGATACCCAGGAGAGGGATTGCTGGGTCATATGGTAATTCTATGCGTAATTTTTTGAGCAACCTCCACACTGCCTTCCATAGTGGCTGCACCAATCTGCATTCCCACCAACAATGTATGAGAGTTCTTTTTTCTCCACAGCCTCTCCCACACTTGTTACTATTTATCTTGTTCATGGTAGCAATTCTAACTGGGGTGAGGTGATATCTCATTGTGGTTTTTATTTGCATTTCTCTGATGATTAGTGATGTTGAGCATTTTTTCATATGTCTATTTGCCATTTGTATGTCCTCTGTGGAGAAATGTCACTTCAGGTCCTCTGCCCATTTATCAATTGGGTTGCTGTTTTTTTTGTTATTGAGTTCTATGAGTTCCTTGTATATTTTGGATATCAGTCCCTAATCGGAGGCACTCTTTGAAAAACTCTTCTCCCATTCAGTTGGTTGCCTCTTTATTTTGTCGATGGTTTCTTTTGCTGTACGGAAGCTTTCAAGTTTGATATAGTCCCATTCATTTAATTTAGGTTTTACTTCCTTTGCCTTTGGAGTTGAATTCATAAAATGCTCTTTGAACCCAAGGTGCATAAGTTTAGTACCTATATTTTCTTCTATGCGGTTTATTGTTTCAGGTCTTATGCTTAAGTCTTTGATCCATTTTGAATTAATTTTGGTACATGGTGACAGAGAGCAGTCCAGTTTCATTCATTTGCACGTGGCTTTCCAATTCTGTGAGCACCATTTATTGAAGAGGTCGTCTTTTCTCCATTGTATGTTTTTTGCTTCTTTGTCAAAAATTATCTGTCCATATTTATGTGGTTTTATTTCTGGGTTTTCGATTCTATTCCATTGGTCTATGTGTCTGTTTTTCTGCCAATATCATGCTGTTTTCATTATTGTTGCCCCGTAGTACAAGCTAAAGTCAGGGAATGTGATACCTCCAGCATTGTTCTTTTTTCTTAAGATTGTTTTGGCTATTTGGGGTCTTTTGTGGTTCCAAACAAATCTGATTATATTTTGTTCTATTTATTTAAAACATGCCATTGGGATTTTGATGGGGATTGCATTAAATCTGTATATTGCTTTGGGTAATACAGCCATTTTAATTAACTATGTTGGTTCTTTCAATCCATGAGAATGCAATGTCTTTCCATTTCTTTGTGTCTTCTTCAATTTCTTTAAAAAATGTCTTATAGTTTCAGCATATAGATCTTTCACATCTTAGATTTTTTCCTAGGTATTTTATTCTTTTTTTTTAATGATTTTTTTTTTTTCAATTGGGGAAGGGGTACAGGACTTTCTTGGGGAACAGTATGTAGTTCCAGGCCTTTTTTCCAAGTCAAGTTGTTGTCCTTTCAATCTTAGTTGTGGAGGGCGCAGCTCAGCTCCAGGTCCAGTTTCCATTGCTAGTTGCAGGGGGCGCAACCCACCATCCCTTGTGGGAGTTAAACCGGCAACCTTGTGGTTGAGAGGACGGGCTCCAACCAACTGAGCTATCCGGGAGCTCAGCTCAAGGTGCTGTGTTCAATCTTAGTTGCAGGGGGTGCTACCCACCATCCCTTGGGGGACTCGAGGAGTTGAACCGGCAACCTTGTGGTTGAAAGCCCACTGGCCCATGTGGGAATCGAACCGGCAGCCTTCGGAGTTAGGAGCATGCAGCTCTAACCACCTGAGCCACCTCGCTGGCCTGGTATTGTATTCTTTCTGCTGCAATTGCAAAAGGATTTTTTAAAAAGTTTCTTTTCTGATTTCATTGTTAGTATATAGGAATGCAAAGGACTATTGTACGTTGATTTTGTATCCGGCAACATTACTGTATTCGTTGATTGTCTCTAATAGCTTTTTGGTGGAGTGTTTAAGGTTTTCTATATATAGCATCATCTGCAAAGAGTGGCAGTTTAACTTCTTCATTCCCTATTTGGAGGCCTTTTATTTCTTTCTCTTGCCTAATTGCTCTGGCAAGGACTTCCAACACTATGTTGAAAAGCAGAGGTGATAGGGGTCAGCCCTGTTTTGTTCCTGAACATAGAGCAAACGGTTACAGTTTTTCACCATTAATTATGAGATTAGCTGAGGGCTTGTCATATATGGCCTTCATTATGTTAAGGTATATTCATTCTATACTTATTTTATTAAGTGTTTTAATCATAAGTGGATGATGTATCTTGTCAAATGCTTTTTTTTTTGCTACAATTGATAAAATCATATGATTTTTGTCCTTTATTTTGTTTATCTGATGCATCACATTGATAGATTTGCATATGTTGAACCATCCATGTGCCCCTGGGATAAACCTCACTTGGTTGTGATGAATAATCTTTTTAATGTATTGCTGCATTGGATTTGCTAGAGTTTTGTTTAGGAATTTTGCATCTGTATTCATCAGAGATATTGGTCTGTAGTTTTCTTTTTTCGTGTTATCCTTACCAGGTTTTGGTATCAGAGTAATGTGGGCCTCATATAATGAGTTAGGGAGTACTGTCTCTTCTTCAATTTTTTGGAAGAGTTTGAGCAGACTGGTATTAGATTTTATTTGAAGGTTTGGTAGAATTCACTAGTGAAGCAATCTGGTCCTGGACTTTTGCTTTTGGGAAGGTTTTGGATGACTGATTCAATTTCGTTACTGGTGATCGGTCTATTTAGATTTTCTAATTCTTCATGGTTCTGCCTAGGAAGTCTATATACTTCTAAGAACTTGTCCTTTTCTTCTAGGTTATTGAATTTGGTGGCATATAGTCCTTCATAGTATTCTTGGATGATCCTTTGTATTTCTGTGGCATCCGTGATAACATCCCCTTTTTCATTTCTGATTTTGTTAATTAGTGTCTTCTCTCTTTTTATCTTAGTGAGCCTAGCCAAGGGTTTGTCAATTTTGTTTACCTTTTCAAAGAACCAACTCTTTGTCACATGAATTTTTTCTATTGTCTCTTTGTTCTCTATTTCATTTAGTTCTGCTCTGATTTGTATTATTTCCTTTCTTCTGCTGACCTTGGGTTTCATTTGTTCTTCTTTTTCTAGTTTTTTAAGGTGTAACATGAGGTTATATATTTGGGATTTTTCTTGTTTCTTGAGATAGGCCTGTAATGATATAAATTTCCCTCTTAAAACTCTTTTAGCTGCATCCCAAAAATTTTGGTAGGTTGTATTTTCATTCTCATATGTTTCTATGTATCTTTTGATCTCTCCTCTATTTCCTTCTTTGACCTGGTTGTTCTTGAAAAGTATGTTATTTCAGTATGGTAGTGGCAGAAAAACAGACACATAGACCAATGGAATAGAATTCAGGACTCTGAAATAAAACCACATAATTATGACCAGACAATTTTTGACAAAGTAGCAAAAAACATACAATGGAGAAAAGACAGCCTCTTCCATAAATGGTGCTGGCAGAATTGGAAAGCCGCGTGCAAATGAATGAAACTGGACTGTTATCTGTCACCATGTACCAAAATTAATTCAGAATGGATCAAAGACTTAAGCATAAGACCTGAAACAATAAACCGCATAGAATAAAACATAGGAGCTAAACTTATGGACCTTGGGTTCAAAGAGCATTTTATGAATTCAACTCCAAAGGCAAAAGAAGTAAAAGCAAAATAAATGAATGGGACTATGTCAAATTTAATAGCTTCTGCACAGCAAAAGAAACCATTGACAAAATAAAGAGGCAACCAATTGAATGGGAGAAGAGTTTTACAAGTAGCGCCTCCAATAAGGAGCTGATATGCAAAATATACAAGGAACTCATAAAACTCAATAACAAAAAAACAAACAACCCAATTGAAAAATGGGCAGAAGACCTAAAGAGCCATTTCTCCAAAGAGGACATACAAATGGCAAAAGACATATGAAAAAATGCTCAACATCACTAATCATCAGAGAAACGGAAATAAAAACCACAATGAGATATCACTTCACCCCAGTCAGAATGGCTATCATCAACAAGACAAATAGTAACAAGTGTTGGAGAGGCTGTGGAGAAAAAAGAACCCTCATACACTGTTGGTGGGAATGCAGACTGGTACAGCTGCTATGGAAGGCAGTGTGGAGGGTCCTCAAAAAATTACGAATAGAATTACCACATGACCCAGCAATCCCTCTCTTGGGTATCTACCCAAAAAACCTGAAAACATTTATACATAAAGACACATGTGCTCCAATATTCATTGCAGCTTTGTTTACGCTGGCCAAGACATGGAAACAATCCAAATGTCCTTTGACAGTTGAATGGATTAAGAAGTTGTGGTATATATACACAATGGAATACTATTCGGCAGTAAGAAAAGATGAAATGGGAACATTTGTGGCAACATGGATGGATCTTGAGAGTATAATAATAAATGAAATAAGTCTGAGAAAAAAAGCACAGAACCATATGATTTCACTGATATGTGGTATATGAACCAAAAACAACAAAAGAACAAGACAAACAAATGAGAAACAAAAACTCATAGACACAGACAATGGTTTAGTGGTTACCAGAGGGTAAGGGGTTTGGGTCGTGGGAGATGAGGGTAAGGGGGATCAAATATATGGTGATGGAAGGAGAACTGACTCTGGGTGGTGAACACACAATGGTTTTCATAGATGATGTAGTACCGAATTGTACACCTGAAATCTATGTAATTTTACTAATAATTGTCACCCCAATAAATTATAAAAAATAAAATATTGCTGGAAATATAAGAAGATGTAATGGACAGTTATACATGATTTATGAATTAGAAATCTGAAAATTGTTATAATGTCAATTCTTCCAAAATTGATCTAAAAATTCAATGTAACCCAATCAAAATCTAAGAAGTTTTTGGAGAAGAGGAAATGCAAAATACCTAGAGGAGCCAAAACAACTTTAAAAACAGAACAGTTGCATTGGAGGACTTACACTGCCTGACCTCAAAACTTATTATACAGCTGTTGTAATCAAGATGTAATACTGGAGTGAAGACATAATGCTGGAGTGAAGATAGGCATATTGGCCAATTAAATGAAATAAAAAATTCACAAAACCACCTACATATAGAGGGATAATTGATTTTTGACCAAGGTACAAAGGCGATTCAGTGGAGACAGGATCATTTTTTCAATGAATGGTCATGGATAAATTGACTATCCATATGCAGAAAAATTAACTTTATCTCTCTCTTACCATGTTCAAAGTGAACTGAAAAAGATTATAGACCTAAATACAGAGGTGCAAGAAAAAGTATACACATTTTAAAAAAGGAAAACTATATTAAAATTGTAATACTCAATATATACCAATAACAAAAGACGAATACATGTCATGAGTATACATTTTTTGGTACCCCCAGTGTGAACCCCCAAACTTTAAAACTTATACAAGAGTACATAAGAGAAAGTCCTTGTGACCTTGGATTATGCAAGGATTTCTTATATATAACATCAAAAACATGATTCATGAAAGAAAAAATTTTGATATTTTGACTTCATTTAAATTCAGACTGTTTTCTGAAAGACATTGTAAGAGAATGAAAAGAGAGGTCATTGAGAGGATAAATATTTGTAAATCACATATTTGATAAACACCTCGAGTCCACAATATATAAAGAATTCTCAATGCTCAATAATGAGAAAACAAACAACCCAATAAAAATGGGCAAAAATTTGAATGGACACTTCTCTTGAGAGGGTATTATGGATAACACCCTCATGAAAAGATGTTTATCATCATTAGTCCTTAGGAAAATGGAATTTTAAACCACAATGGGATACCACTATAATACCCACAAGAATGGCTAAGGTGAAAAAGACCAACCATACCAAGCAGTGGTGATGACGTAGAGAAACTGGAACCTTCATACACTGCTGGTGGGATGTAAAATGGTACAACTATTTTGGTAAATATTTTGGCAGTTTCTTAAAAACTTGAAGACATATTCACCAATATGACCTAGCCATTTCACTCCTAGGTATTTACCAAAGAGAAATAAAAGCATTCGTTTACAAAGATTCTGTACAAATGTTTGTAACAATTTTGTTTTCTATAACTTCCATTTATTTCTTCTCTAATGCTCCTATTTATGTAGATCTGCATTTCTGACATATATCACTTTCCTTCTTTCCTTCTTTTAATATTTGCTGCAAGGCAGGTCTATCAGCAACAAATTCTCTCAAATTTTGTTTGTCTCAGAAAGTCTATTTCTCCTTCAATTTTGAAGGAAAATTTCAGTGGACACAGAATATAGTTTGTTCCCCCCCTGACCCCTCTGAACACTAAATATTTTACTGCATTCTCTTCTTGCTTGGATGATTTCTGAAGTCTGACAAAAGGCACGGTGCTTTTTACCTCTGGCTTCTAACAATATTTTGTCTTTGTTTTTGTGCAGTTTGAATATAATGACTGGGTGTATATTTGGTATTTATCTTGCCTGGTGTTCTCTGGATCTATCACTAATTTGGGGAAATTCTCAGTCATCATTGCTTCAAATATGTCTTCTACTCATTTCTCTCTTTTTCTTATGATATTCCCACTACACATATGTTACACCTTTTATCATTGTCCCATTGCATTAAATACATATATACACACATATATATGTGTATATATGTATATAAATTTATTATTTTCTCTTTGCATTTCAGTTTTAGAAGTTTCTATTGATATTTCTTCAAGTTTATTGATTCTTTCCTTGGCCATGACCAGTCTTTTGATGAACTCATGAAAAACATTCTTTATTTCTCTTACAGTGTTTTTGATTTTTAGCATTTCCTTTTGATTATTTCTTAGAGTTTCAATCTCTCTGCTTATATTGCCCATCTGTTGTTGCATGTTGTCTACTGGGAGGTTTTTGCTCATGGATATCTGTGCTGGTAAGTTGTGATTCTCTGCATCTTCCTGTCTGTCTCTCCAGTTTTGGAGGCAGTGGTTTGCTATGTGACCTCAATGAGTTAGTGGAGCTAAGAAGAGTCATTGATTTTCAGTTTGGTCAGCTTTTTTCTTGTTGTGACTGCTAACTAGAAGTATAGCTTTATTTTCGATAGCCAAAAACTTGAGACAGTTGAAGATGTCATTAATCAGTGAAGGGATAAATAAATTGTACTCTATTAATACTTTGGAATAATACTCATTGATAAAAAGGAATGAACTATTGATACATACAAGACTTTGGAGGAATCTGGAAATAATTGTTCTGGGTAAAAAGTCAGACCAAAATGCATACACAGAATATGTTCCATTTATATAAAAGTCTAGAAATTTCAATCTGGTAGCCAGAGTATGTGAAGTACAAATTAGAAGTAAGTAAACAGATGTATGTTATAGCATATAGGTAGCTGGATAATGTATTAGATGGCAATGTGGAGAAAAAGCAGAGTAGTGAAACTTCTCTGGAGTGGTCTCACAGTTAGGTAAGGGTAACCAGCTTACGTCACAGAAACCCTCAGTGCTGGACTGCAGTTTGAGCCAGTCCTCGCTCCACTGTACAATACTTGTGCCTGACGTTTTTAGAATTTGACCTGTAGCAATTTAGGTTTTATCATTTTAGTGTCTGTTTTAGCTCTTAGCACTTACAGACAAGAATTAAGCAATTAATGCAGAACAAGCCAGTTGTTTCTGCTATACACAGGACCAATCCCAGGAAAGGAATGGCTGTTACAGGGCCTGTTGCAGTAATTTGGGCAATATGGGCATAGGTTTACAAGCTAAATAGCAATATTGGACATAAACATTTTCTGGTGGTGAAGAAACAACTGTTTTTATTTTTAAACACACTCTCCAAAGTTGCCGTGGTAAGAATTCAGTGTTAACACCAAGTTGCATTTCTTTTTTCTTGAAAATGTTAGGTTTTTAAGTTTTGTCCTGTGAGACTGGACCTCCAATCAGCAGGTGTGCATTTGCCTGTGAATGATACACATGTGAATTTTGCCTCTTTTTTGGTCTTGCTTATTACTTTTTTCTAGTTCTATGATGAGAAATTTTAGAAAAAAATGGAAAATAAGCAATTAAGAACAGGGTAGTCTATTTTTAGTTGACAGATCTGAAGCAGATATAGTAACTCTTGCTGCTGAAAGATGCTCAGTTTCCTTTGAACTTATGTCAAGAGAAGCGACAGCATTATTATGCAACATCACTGCACCATTGGTCTTAGAGTTTTTCATTGTCCTTGGCAGAGGGGAAAACACATGAAATTGGGACTGATGATTAGCTGTGTGATTTGGGGGGCATCACAACTTTTTGGGGCCTCAGTTTAACCTTCTATAAAACTGAGTCTTTCAGACTCTGTCTCAAAGTCTCCTTCAGTTTCTAACTTTGCTGACTTATTCTTCCTTGCTTTAGACCTGGTTTCTATGCTTCAAATACACAGGTTAGGTAGCTTACTTGAAAAGCCGAGAACATGGAGAAGGGCTGGTGAAGGTGAGAGAGATTGATCCAGCCAAGGTCAGAGGCTGGTAAAGACGCCATTAACTCCACATCTGAGAAAGTCAAATTCTCAAATTTTATTTAAACACAGATGATGTTTTTGGAGAAAGCATTAAACAATGTGATCTCTGTGTAAATGAGAACTGTGAGTTAACCTAACTCTGGACAGGCCATGTCATGTTTATGTGCCTTCAAAGACCATTGCCTGGTGGAGTTTCCCTTCACTTTATTCCAACTTTCATCACATAGAAAGTGACATGTCCCAGTAGATTTACCTAACTTATTTCAAATGATCCAACATGATTTGATCATATTAGGGAATTTAAGGGAATTTAAACAAATTTGCTAATATAATACAAACAAACCAAAAACAATACTTTCTACCTTCCTCAAAGGTTAAGGGGTTCTGAGCAGTGGAAAAAGGGAAATTTTTATATGTGAGAATTAGTTGGCTTTTCCAAGTAACTCTGGTGGGATAGCCCAGGCCAAACCACCGAAAGACAGTTGCAAAGAGGGGAAGTCATGAGGGCTGATTAACGGATCCATTTAGGGATACTGAGCCACACGTCTGGTTGAATTTATCTTGTAACTTGTTAGCCTAAATTTGTGTGAGAAGATACACACCACATAACCACACCACAGAGGGTGATAAGCAATTTGGTAGTCATTTTATTTATTTATTTATTTTTTTAAATTTTATTTTATTAAATTTATTGGGGTGACAATTGTTAGTAAAATTACATAGAATTCAGGTGTACCATTCTGTATTACATCATCTATAAATCCCATTGTGTGTTCATCACCCAGAGTCAGTTCTCCTTCCATCACCATATATTCGATCTCCCTTACCCTCATCTCCCACCCCCCACCCCCCACCCCCTTACCCTCTGGCAACCACTAAACTATTATCTGTGTCTATGAGTTTCTGTTTCTCATTTGTTTGTCTTGTTCTTTTGTTGTTTTTGGTTTATATACCACATATCAGTGAAATCACATGGTTCTCTGCTTTTTCTGTCTGACTTATTTCGCTCAGCATTACTCTCTCAAGATCCATCCATGTTGTCACAAATGTTCCTATATCATCTTTTCTTACCGCTGAATAGTATTCCATTGTGTATATATACCACAACTTCTTTATCCATTCATCTATCGAAGGACATTTTGGTTGTTTCCATGTCTTGGCCACCGTAAACAAAGCTGCAATGAACATTGGAGCACACGTGTCTTTATCTCTAAATGTTTTCAGATTTTTAGGGTAGATACCCAGGAGAGGGATTGCTGGGTCATATGGCAATTCTATTCGTAATTTTTGAGGAACCTCCACACTGCCTTCCATAACGGCTGCACCAGTCTGCATTCCCACCAACAGTGTATGAGGGTTCCTTTTTCTCCACAGCCTCTCCAACATTTGTTACTATTTGTCTTGTTGATGATAGCCATTCTGACTGGGGTGAGGTGATATCTCATTGTGGTTTTGATTTGCATTTCTCTGATGATTAGTGATGTTGAGCATTTTTTCATATGTCTATTTGCCATTTGTATGTCCTCTTTGGAGAAATGTCTCTTCAAGTCCTCTGCCCATTTTTCAATTGGGTTGTTTGTTTTTTTGTTGTTGGGTTGCATGAGTTCCTTGTATATTCTGGATACTAGCCCCTTATCGGAGGCACTGTTTGCAAAAATCTTCTCCCATTCAGTTGGTGGCCTCTTTATTTTGTCAATGGTTTCTTTTGCTGTGCAGAAGCTTTTAAGTTTCATATAGTCCCATTCGTTTATTTTAGCTTTTACTTCCATTGCCTTTGGAGTCAAGTTCATAAAATGCTCTTTGAACCCAAGGTCCATAAGTTTAGTACCTATGTTTTCTTCTATGCAGTTTATTGTGTCAGGTCTTATGCTTAAGTCTTTGATCCATTTTGAATTAACTTTGGTACATGGTGACAAATAGCAGTCCAGTTTCATTCTTTTGCACGTGGCTATCCAATTCTCCCAGCACCATTTATTGAAGAGGCTGTCTTTGCTCCATTGTATGTTTTAGCTTCTTTGTCAAAAATTATCTGTCCATATTTATGTGGTTTTATTTCTGGGTTCTCAATTCTATTCCATTGGTCTATGTGTCTGTTTTTCTGCCAATACCATGCTGTTTTGATTATTGTAGCCCTGTAGTACAAGCCAAAGTCAGGAAGTGTGATACCTCCATTATTGTTCTTTTTCTTAAGATTGCTTTGGCTATTCGGGTCTTTTGTGGTTCCAAACAAATCTGATGATTTTTGTTCTATTTCTTTAAAATATGCCATTGGGATTTTGATGGGGATTGCATTGAATCTGTATATTGCTTTGGGTAATATGGCCATTTTAACTATGTTGATTCTTCCAATCCATGAGCACGGAATGTCTTTCCATTTCTTTGTGTCTTCTTCAATTTCTTTCAAAAATGTCTTATAGTTTTCAGCATATAGGTCTTTCACATCCTTGGTTAAGTTTATTCCTAGGTATTTTATTCTTTTTGCTGCAATTGCAAAAGGAATTGTTTTTGTATTTCTTTTCTGAGATTTCATTGTTAGTATATAGGAAGGCAATGGACTTTTGTGCGTTGATTTTGTAGCCAGCAACTTTACTGTATTCGTTGATTGTTTCTAATAGCTTTTTGGTGGAGTCTTTAGGGTTTTCTATATATAGCATCATGTCATCTGCAAAGAGTGATAATTTAACTTCTTCATTCCCAATTTGGATGCCTTTTATTTCTTTCTCTTGCCTGATTGCTCTGGCAAGGACTTTAACACTATGTTGAAAAGCAGAGGTGATAGGGGACATCCCTGTCGTGTTCCTGAACGTAGAGCAAAGGGCTTCAGTTTTTCTCCATTAATTATGAGATTAGCAGAGGGCTTGTCATATATGGCCTTTATTATGTTAAGGTATTTTCCTTCTATACCCATTTTATTAAGTGTTTTAATCATAAATGGATGTTGTATCTTGTCAAATGCTTTTCTGCATCAATTGATATAATCATATGATTTTTGTCCTTTATTTTGTTTATGTGATGTATCACATTGATGGATTTGGATGTTGAACCATCCTTGTGCCCGAGGATGAACCCCACTTGGTCGTGATGAATAATCTTTTTAATGCATTGTTGTATTCGATTTGCTAGAATTTTATTTAGGATTTTTGCATCGGTATTCATTAGAGATATTGGTCTGTAGTTTTCTTTTTTGTGCTGTCCTTACCAGGTTTTGGTATCAGGGTAATGTTGGCCTCATAAAATGAGTTAGGGAGTACTGTCTCTTCTTCAATTTTCTGGAAGAGTTTGAGCAGGATTGGTGTTAGATCCTCTTTGAAGGTTTGGTAGAATTCACTAGTGAAGCCATCTGGTCCAGGACTTTTGCTTTTGGGAAGGTATTGGATGAGTGATTCAATTTAGTTACTGGTGATCGGTCTGTTTAGATTTTCCAGTTCTTCATGGTTCAGCCTTGGCAGGCTATATGTTTCTAAGAACTTGTCCATTTCTTCTAGGTTGTTGAATTTGGTGGCATATAGTCCTTCATAGTATTCTTGGATGATCCTTTGTATTTCTGTGGTGTCCGTGATAACTTCCCCTTTTACGTTTCTGATTTTGTTAATCAGTGTCTTCTCTCTTTTATCTTAGTAAGTCTAGCCAAGGGTTTGTCAATTTTGTTAATCTTTTCAAAGAACCAGCTCTTTGTCATATTAATTTTTCTATTGTCTTTTTGTTCTCTATTTCATTTAGTTCTGCTCTAATTTTTGTTATTTCCTTTCTTCTGCTGACCTTGGGTTTTACTTGTTCTTCTTTTTCTAGTTCTTTAAGGTGTAACATGAGGTTATTTATTTGGGAGTTTTCTTGTTTCTTGAGATAGGCCTGTAATGAGATAAATTTCCCTCTTAAAACTGCTTTCGCTGCATCCCAAAAATTTTGGTAGGATGTATTTTCATTGTCATTTGTTTCTATGTATCTTTTGATCTCTCCTCTAATTTCTTCTTTGACCCAGTCCTTCTTTAAAAGTATGTTGTTTAATCTCCATGTATTTGTGTTTTTCCCGCTTTCTTTTTACAGTTGATATCCAATTTCAAAGCCTTGTGATCAGAGAATATGCATGGTATGATTTCAATCTTCTTAAATTTGTTGAGACTGATTTTATGTCCCAATATATGGTCTATCCTTGAGAATGTTCCATGTACACTAGAAAAGAATGTATAGTCTGATGTTTTAGGATGAAGTGCTCTATAAATGTCAATTATGTCCATTTCATCTAATGTGTCATTTAGGGCTACTATTTCGTTATTTATTTTCTGTTTGGATGATCTATCCATAGCTGTCAATGATGTATTTAAGTCCCCTAGTATAATTGTGTTTTGGTCAATTTCTCCCTTTAGTTCTGTTAGTAGTTGCTTGGTGTATTTTGTGCTCCCTGATTGGGGGCATAAATATTGATGACTGTTATGTCTTCTTGTTGTACAGTCCCTTCACCATTATGAAATGTCCATCTTTGTCTCTTGTTATCTTTTTCACCTTGAAGTCTGTTTCATCTGATATCATTATGGCTACACCTGATTTTCTCTGGGTACCATTTGCTTGGAGTGTCAATTTCCACCCTTTCACTTTGAGTCTATGCTTGTCCTTGTAGCTGAGATGTGTCTCTTGGAGACAGCATATGGTTGGGTTTAGTTTTTTGATCCAATCTGCTACTCTGTGCCTTTTTATTGGTGAGTTCAGTCCATTTACATTTAGGGTGATTATTGATATGTGAGGATTTCCTGTCATTCTATCCTTAGTTTTCTGGTAAGGTTGTGTCTCCATTGTTTCTTTGCCTTTTTGTTGTTGTCTATTATTTCTGTGTGGTGGTATTCTATGATGTTTCCCTCTGTTTCTTCTTTTATTTCAGTATATATTTCAATTCTGGATTTATTTTGAGTGGTTACCCTTAAGTTTATGTAAAAGAAAGTTTGATATTTAGAGTATTCCATTTTCTTCAGCACGCTTACTTTCTCCATTCCCATATTCCGGTTCAGGCCTTTACTCTCCCCCTTTTTGAGTTGTGGTTGCCACAAATTGTCCCTGTTGATGGTGGTCGAATAGCCTCCTTTAGTATTTCTTGTAGTGCAGGTCGTGTATTAGAAAATTCCCTCAGCTTCTGTATGTCTGGAAAGGTCTTTATTCCTCCTTCATATCTAAAGGATATCTTTGCTGGATATATTATTCTTGGCTCATGGTTTCTCTCTTTCAATAGTTTGAATATTTGGTTCCACTCCCTCCTGGCTTGTAGAGTTTCTGCTGAAAAATCTGATGATAATCTAATGGGCTTTCCTTTGTAAGTTACCGTCTTCTTTTCCCTGGCTGCCTTGAGGATTCTTTCTTTGTCGTTGATTTTAGACAGCTTCAATACAATGTGCCTTGGAGAAGGTCTGTTGGGATTGAGGTAACTAGGTGTTCTGTTTGCTTCTTGGATTCGAGGGTCCAGTTCTGTCCACAAGTTTGGGAAGTTCTCATCGACAATTTGTTTGAATATATTCTCTGTTCCCTTCTCTCTTTCTTCTCCTTCTGGTATGCCCATTATTCTTATATTGCTCTTTCTGATGGAGTCAGAAAGTTCTTGTAGAGTTCTTTCATTTCTTTTAAGTCTCAAGTCTCTTTCTTCTTCTCTCTGTGTCATTTCCAGGTTTCTATCTTCGATGTCACTGATTCTTTGCTCCATCTGGTCAACTCTACTACCTAAGCTGGTTATTTCATTCTTAATTTCTTCTATTGAGTTCTTAATCTCCAGAAATTCTATTTGGTTCTTTTTTAAGATTTCAATCTCTTTCGTAAAATGCTCATGCTGTTCTTTGATTGAGTTTCTGAGTTCCTTTAACTGCCTATCTGTGTTTTCTTGTATCTCGTTGATTTTTTCAGAACTGCAATCTTGAATTCTCTGTCATTTAAGTCACATATTTCTGTATCTTTAAGTGCCTTCTCTGGAGATTTTTCACTTTCTTTCTGAGCTATCTTGTTGCCTTGGTTATTCATGGCGATTACTGGTTTACTATTTCTCTTCCTAGACATCTACAGGAGTGACTTCTGCAACAGGTTGATAGAAAGCGGTCTTTCTTTTGTTTGCCAGTACTTGTTGGTAGAATGTTTTATTATTTCTCCAACTGCAACTTATTTTTCTCTCCCACACAGTAGTGCTATGTTTTCTCTGCACTATTCCAACTTCTCACGCAATGGGGGGATTCCCTGGGAGACGGGCTTCTCCTCTGTTAATAGTTCGTCTAGGTCACAGGGCGCAGTGTCCCGGTGGGTATGCGGAGAGCTTTTGATGTTCGAAAGCTCTTCCAGCTGCTGATTCAGAGCCCGTATATTTCAGCAGTTCTGTTTACTCCTGCAGGGATCCGTCCAGATAGGTGGGGTCAGGGGCGGGGTGAGTTGTGAGAAGTGGCCCAGAGCAATGGCGGCGACCACCACCACAGCCGGTCCTGCTTCCACAGCTCTCTCCCCTTTGCTGGAACTAGTTGGGCTGTGAATTTGTGTTTGCGGTCCCCAGATCTCAAAACAGCAAATTTTCTGTTGTTTTGATCTGACACTGCTACTGTTTCGCTTCTAGCACTGGGCAGGTGGGGGTGGGGCGAGCTCTGGGAGGGGAGGGAGGGGGCAGCTAGTCTCAGTATCTAAGGCTTCCGTTCTCTGCTCGGCAGTGGAGGCTTAAACCACCGTTTTCAGCCTTTTTCCCTCAGTCTTTTCTCCGAGGTCTCTGCCGTGAGCGTTGGGTTCAGCCGTGTTATATGCTGTCCCCTCAGCCCTGTGGAGCTCTGGCGGACCCTAGCAGTCCGAGTTCTTCCCTCTCCCACAGCTGCGGTAGTTCCGGGAAGCAGCGAGCTCGGCGCACTGAGCTAGTTCTGCGTCCTGTGCCCGCGCGGTTCCGTCTCCGCGCACTTCTCCCTTTCCTCCTCCCTCCACTCGCGCGAATCTCCCACCTGTAGGTGATTTCAGTTGGTAGTGGGCCTCTTCGTGTTGCCTGTCTGCTGTGCAGGGAGTCCTTTGTGGAGTTTTTGTTGTTCGATTGTTTGTAAATTCCAGGGGAGCTTTACAGAGGCTCACCTCACTCTGCCATTTTTCCGGAAGTCCCCCATTTTATTTTTAATTTATGAAAACAGATTGATTTTCAGCTTGAAGTAATTTCTGACATTTTATAAACTCATCAAATGCCAGCATGGGAGAGTATGCACCATTTCTTGTTTGCTGAATGGCCTTTGGCTCTCTGCCCTGTATTACAGGGTTAAACATGAGGTTGTCTCTGCCAGACACATCATGGGGCCTTATATATAGGTGTACAGGAGAGAGCCCTTTGCCTCCCTAGCTAAGACCTTGCTCAGCAATTACCACTAGGGCTGGGTCATGGGAGCCCTTCTTGGCGCAGCTTCCCAGAGCTGTAAGTGACCAGGCAAGCACCTGTATCAATAGGATGCCTTTCTATGCTGACTGGTGGAACTGCAAAGACATATGGTGCCAAGATTGTACAAGCATACCTGAGTATTGAACGTTTTTGGGTACACATGTTAAATACGTAACCTTAGGGGATCAATTGCTAAAATTGCATCAGAGTGACGTCATAGGAATGGCAGCCGCGAGATGGTCTTCTCGAGTTCTCCTCCGGAACTTACCACAAATTGAACATCTATAATGCATCAAAGGACTCTCTGCTCATCACATAGAACAACTAAGATACTGGTACGAGGATTACTTGAAGGTGGGCAAATTGGGCTAGCAGAGGAAGACGGAAGGAAGTGGAGTGGAGACGCAGCCCAAATCCATAGCTGCGGAGACACAAGGGGTCCCAGGACAGAACAGAGACCATAAGAGCTTGGAGGTGGGCTCTTTCCCTGTGTCCCACAGCTGATCTCTCCTGCCGAGAGAGCAGCATATCCAGCATTTGAGGCAGTAACCTCAGCTGAGACCTCCAGCTGGGCCTTAGGTTGGACAAAGGATGGAAACACCATACTTGGGGCCCTCCCTGCACTCTCCCAATCCTACCCCCGCCCTTCCAGAGACTCAAGCTGGTCCCTGAACTGAGGAGTGTGTCAGATTACAGAGGAGCTATAGTGCTCAGGATCTGGGAAGACCTGGCCTGCAGCTCTGACCCAGGGAAGAGGCGGGGAAGAGTGTGACACTGCTGAGCTGGGAGGGAGAAGACTCCTCCATCCCCAGCCCTGTCTTTTCTGGCCTGCCTAGGGCAGGGCAATTACAACTGTGGAGACACTCCCAGGGGTCAGTAGCAGGCGGCAGACACAGCTCTGGGCTCTCAAAAGCTCAGAAATCTCCCGCCCTCACACACACACACACACACACACACACACACACACACACGAAAGAAGTGCCCTAAGACTCAGGAGAACTGGGCACAGGGCTGGTTGTGTTACTCTCAGTGCGCATATGTGCAGGGAACAGCAGAAACTGCACTTGACTTTGTAAAAACTACCGTCCAGACCCCATAGCCCCACTCATCTAGAACTGCAGTCCCAGGGTCACTCTGGGCACCAGGTGAGCGGCTCTGCCTGCACAAAATGCAAAGGACTCTTTGGTGCAGCAGAGGACAACCTGGAGATTACTTGGTGGGCTTAAGCCAAGCCTGGCGCGGCTTTTTTTGTTTTGTTTTGTGTGGGGTCAGAGCCCCAGAAAGCAGTTTCCAGGCTCTTGGCCTCACATAGACAGGTGCTGGCTCAGGTAGTAAATGGCCATCAACTGTGATTGCATGGCCATCAGCTGTGGCTAGTTGGCCGTCAGCTGTAACCAGTGAGCCATTGGCCACTAATATAACTGCTGTGGCTATGCTAGCAAAAGAATGGGAGCTAGCAAGAAGATGGTGGCTGGGCTAGCAAGAGTGGATTGCAGAGAGGCGGATGCCGCCAGCGAGAATATAGTGGTATGACTCCCTCATCTATGTCTCCGTGGGTGTTCCTTTTTGGCCTCACCATGTCCTGCATTCTTATGTGGGGAGCGGGAGCAGAGACCCTGTTGGACGCCCTGCACGACTAATGGTGCAGCGAGCAGGGTCTCCCGCACGACATTTTGTTTTTGTACTTTTGATATTTTTGCCTGTGTTGAATGTGGGTTATTGGTTGTTTTTACATGTAAGTGTATTTGGTTTTTTCTTTGTTGTTATTGTTGTTGTGCTTGGTGAGTTGCTTTGTTCTGAAATTGCCCTACAGAAGGGCCCAGTTCAAGAGGCACAAGATTCAACACACCAAGAGGCCAACTCCAGACCAAACCAGAGTATTACGGGGTTTGACCTACAAGTGACACACCCAGAGGGAATTCTCTACAGGCACAAGAGCCCATAAGGGCCAAGCCTCATTTGAGCAGTCAACCCTCACGCAGCAGAGCATCCACTGTGGGCAGAGCCAAGTCTCACAACTAGTCAGTCTAGGAGTCAATCCCACCTACTCACAAGCTAAAAGCAATTAAAGATCCACTTTGACAGGACAATATACACAACACAAGAGTCACCTTTGGAGCACACACAGAGAAGAAGGACGTGGTGCAAGTCAAATATAAAGGACACATACTACATAAGATAACCCAATTACTAAAATTGATGAAAATGCCTTAAATCCTTGGATGTCCACTCACAGGGCAACTATTTCTTACCTTTGGTATTAATCTTGGCTTGTATATTGCCTAGAGTAGAGTCCCCAGGAGATTCTATAAGTTTGTCTACAAATGCAATTACCTTTTTGAAAATTACCTTGTATAAAATCTTCATTTCCTAAATGGGTGCCAATTCTCAAGTAAGTTCTGTTTTCACTGGGAAAGAACCGGGCTTCAGTCTCACTTCCCCAAGCAATTTTTCACATCAACTACATCCAAAATAAAGACATAAGGAAACAGAGTATGGTCAGCCATCTTTTCTCATTTAGTTACTTAGGGTTTTCTGAGTCAACAAAGTCAGCCTGCCTCATTGGTTCACTTGGACTTCCAAATGATTCTTCCTCTTTTGGCTTTATGCTCCTGTAACCGGCTCATTCTTGAACTCTGAGTGGGGGCAGGCTGTGGAAACTGGGTTCTTCTTTCCTCTCAGTTGACGAGGGGGGCTAGAACATTTGCAATTTTATTGATTACAGTTCTGGTCCTCGTGATTCATACATGACACTTTCCTAACATTTTGACATCCCTTGTTATTTTCACCAAGAGTACTTTCTAATCCAGTGTGTTAGTTGTTTGACTCATTCTCAAAGAGCAAAAATGCAGGAACTTGTTTCCTCAACACTGTGCCCAAGCACAGGTGGTAGTAGAGGTGAGGTTATCATGGTTCATGGTAAATTATTTTAATTCCTTTGCTGCCTATGAGGAAATGTACTTGTTTAACTTTTGCAAAGTTACTGTTGGGAAACAGAGTGACTCATTTTGAGAACTAAGAAACTTACCAGGCTGGATGCTCTGAAAGTGCTATAGCCATCTTGTCTCAGGCCCACGCTCCTTAGGAGCTCCTGCCGATCTTATAAGTCCTTCAAGCCCTTTGCATCAACATGGGAGGTGTGGGGGCAGAGCCAGGAGTGCAGTTTCCAGGCTCTTGGCCTCATGGGGGAAGGTGCTGGCTCAGGTAGTAAATGGCCATCAACTGTGATTGGATGGCCATCAACTGTGGCTAGTTGACCATCAGCTGTAACCAGTGAGCCGTTGGCCACTAGTATAACTGCCGCAGCTGCGCTGGGGAGTGGAGTCGAGGAGAGTTGAATCGGTCGGTTGGCAGAAAAGCGGACAGCAGGTCGCACGTCGTGTGAATCCAGCCTCCAGTGAGAGTATAGTGGTATGGCTCCCCTACCTATAGCTCCATGGGTGTTCCTTTTTGGCCTAACCACATCCTGCATTCTTATGTGGGGAGCAGGAGCAGAGACCCCATTGGACGCCTTGCATGACAAATGGCGCAGTGAGCTGAGACCCTGCATTATAGGAGGTCACCAACCATTGGATCTGGGGACAGAGCTAATCTGCAGTGGTTCAGATGTGCTTTGCAGCAACCCACTCAGGGAGGAGACACCTGCTGTGGTGAGGGGACACAGGCCATCCCAGCAGGGATAGACTGCAGCTAGAGGAAACCAGGCACCACAGATATGGGGCAGTGAGACAGGCAGAAAGAGGGGCAAAGGAGATTGTTGGCCATAATCCAGCAGTCGTGACACACTGATCTTGGTGAGATAGGAGCTGTTCATCTACATTGGCCTTCTTAGTCCTACTTGTGGATGCAGAGAGTGGCTGTCCTCTCACACATACTAGAGAAGTTGCATGTGTAGAGTTGAAGCGTTTGGATATTAACCCTGGCTCTAATACAGAGGAACGTACAACTTTGGGCAGGTAATTTTACTTCTGTTTCATCATCTGTAAAACGGAGATCATGAAGGATGTTACAAGGAATAAATGAGAAAACAAAAGTGCAGCACTCAGCTATTGGCTGCTGAGACTTAACAACCCATTTGAATAATAGTTATTTTGTCTGATGTGGGAGTCAGCATGAAGAATCTAACAGTGATCTGCTGAAACAAAGGAAAATAATAATAGAATAGCTTTTCACAGAACATAAAAACTGCTGAACAGTTTCTATTAAGCTAATAATTGCTCACACCTGCAAAAGCATCATCATTAATAGGGTTTACCTTGATCAATGTGTTACAAAGCAGCAACTGCTTGGAATGAGAGAACACCAGTGATTCACCAATTTGCCTTTTTAATAGTTGCGGCAAGATGAGCTTCAAATGTCTGACTCAGGAAGATGAGTGATTGAAAAGACACCTGGGGGAATTTGGGTCTCCGTATGTGGTTACTTTCCTCACCACAATTATGTCTGTCCCTCCTTCCCTGGGTGCTCTTTCCCTCTGCATGAAGAGGTGGTGGCCATTCTCTGACTCCTTTAAATCAGGGCTGACCTATGACTACTTTTGAAGGGGAGCTATACCAGTTCTGGGCCTGGCCTATAAAGTTGGCAGTTTCTTCTTTCTTTCTCTCTGAACACTCTGTGGGGAAAGCTGGCAGTCCTGGATGCTAAGAGAACCACACTCTGAGGAAGCCTAAGCTAGCCACACAAAGACAATGATTGTCATGCGGGGTTTCTGGTCCTGCTTCCTGCACAAGAACGCAGGATATGGCGAGGCCAAAAAGGAACACCAACGGAGCCACAGATAGGGGAGTCATACCACTATATTCTCGTTAGTGGCTGGGTTGGAGATACAGGAAGCAGGCTCCACAATCTGCCGTCCGCTTCTCTGCCAACCAACCACCCCCTAGCATAGCCATGGCAGTTATATCAGTGGTTAATGGCTAACCGGTAACAGCTGATGGCCAACTAGTCACAGCTGATGGCCGCTACTACCTGAGCCAGCACCTTTCCACGTAAGGCTGAGAGCCTGGAAACTGCTCTCTGGGACTCTGTCCCCACAATGATCATGCCATCAGTCCCCAGCTGTTCATTGTCTCAACACGGTGTGAGGGAGCTATCTGGAACATGCTGGCTTCCATAGACAAATAGAGAGGACCTGAAGCCTAGCTTCAGGGTGAAGTTTAGTCTGTCGACTGGCTCTAGCTAATCAGGCTACACTCACTAAGGCTCCCGAGGGAGGCAAGCCATCTGAGGTGTCCTGCTTTACTTTCCCACTCACAAAACTGTGAGCGTGTGAAATGGCTGTTTCATGCCTCAAAGGTATGGAACAATAGACATCTGGAAAACCATGTGGGTGCTTCCTGCCCTGCTAAGTCTTGTGCTTGCCCATATGAGAAGCATCCCCAGTGCTGTGGCCTTGGAAGACAGGCTGGTGTGGGTCAGCCCTCAGCACTTTGGCCTCTTTCGGAGCTCTGGGTCTGGACTCCACCCGGCTTCATGGACAAGTGGTAAGACCATCATCAACAGGAGTATGGCTGTGACTGAAGGCAGGTGGTTTTACTAGGACAGGACAGTTACTGTCCATTGTAGAGGTTTCCCACCCCATCCTGAATATTTTCAACATGCACAAAGTGGACCTTGAAAGCATCCAACTTTCATCTTCTTTGGTCTTACTCTCCTTCCTGGTCCTTCATCTTGTTGTGTGTGGTAGACTCCATGCTGGGCCTACACTAGCATATTAACTAATGGGCACAGGAAATAGCCAATCACCAGACCAATATCTGAAGAAGTCAGGATGGCCACAAGCCACATATTTGAACTTATCATCTTCTGAACAACTCATAATTCACAATTTTTCTTTATTTACTGTTTGCTTATTTAGCTTGCTTTTGTGAGTGAGAAATATCAATAATAAAGAATAGAATGAAGAAATAAAATGAAGTCACTATAGTTAAGCTAACAAATTACTAAAATCAAGTAGGTTGAGGCATGAGGAGATGATTCTATCCTTGTTTTAACTAACCTGGGAACTTGAAATGTTCAACCTTGTTTCAATGCCTGGATGTACATTAGACCCCCAGGTAACCCTCTGAGTACACCGTGAAGGACTAATGTATCCAGACCTTCTGACATCCATCTGACATCCATTATCCAGAACACTGGATGTTACCCCACCTCCTGGTGTCCATCCTCCAGACCACCTAGCATCCATCATTCAGTCTGCCTGACATCTGACTGAAAACTGTGTCAGAAAAATCCACAGGGTAAGAATGCAAAATTGATTCTTCTCAAAAATGTACTTTTTACTATAAGAACTCTTAGTTTTTCTTTCTTCTTCAGAACTCTGTGTTTCTGGGTTGCAAATCCTAATACTCTTGAAGAAATCTTTATCATTTCTTTCTTTTTTTTTGCAATTTTACTTTTCTTATTATTTTTTTAATTAAAGTTTATTAGGGTGAAAATTGTCAGTAAATTTACATAGATTTTAGGTTTACAATTCTGTAATGCATTACCTATATCTCACATTGTGTGTTCACCACCCAGAGTCAGTTCTCTTTCTATCATCATATGTTAGACCCCATTTACCCTCTTCTAGAGCCCCCTCCACCCTTACCCTTGGGTAACCCCTAAACATTTGTCTATGTCTGTGAGTTTTTGTTCCTTCATTTGTTTGAATTGTTCTTTTGTTGTTTTTGGTTTATATACCACATATCAGTGGAATCATATGGTTCTCTACTTTTTCTGTCTGACTTATTTCGCTTAGCATTATAATCTCAACATCCATCCATGTTGCCACATATGGTAAAAGTTCACCTTTCTTTACCACCGAAGGGTATTCCATTGTGTGTATATACCACAACTTCTTTATCCATTCATCTATCGAAGGACATTTTGGTTGTTTCCATATCTTGGCCACCGTAAATAAAGCTGCAATAAACATTGGAGCACATATGTCTTTAATGGATAAATGTTTTCAGATTTTTTGGGTAGATACTCAGGAGAGGGATTGCTGAGTTGTATGGTAATTCTATTCGTAATTTTTTGAGGAACCTCCACACTGCCTTGCATAGTGGCTGCACCAATCTGCATTCCCACCAACAGTGTATGAGGGTTCCTTTTTCTCCACAACCTCTCCAACACTTGTTACTATTTGTTTTGTTGATGATAGCCATTCTAACTGTGGTGAGGTGATATCTCATTGTGGTTTTTATTTGCATTTCTCTGATGATTAGTGATGTTGAGCATTTTTTCATATGTCTATTTGCCATTTGTATGTCCTCTTTGGAGAAATGTCTCTTTAGGTCCTCTGCCCATTTTTCAATTGGGTTGTTTGCTTTTTTTTGTTGTTTTTGAGTTGTGTAAGTTCCTTGTATATTTTGGATATTAGCCCCTTATCGGAGGCAATGTTTGCAAAAATTTTCTCCTATTCAGTTGGTTGCCTCTTTATTTTGTCGATGGTTTCTTTTGCTGTACAGAAGCTTTTTAGTTTGATATGCTCCCATTTATTTATTTTAGCTTTTACTTTCCTTGCCTTTGGAGTCAAATTCATAAGATGCTCTTTGAACCCAAGGTCCATAAGTTTAGTACCTATGTTTTTTTCTATGCAATTTATTGTTCCAGGTCTTACGCTTAGGTCTTTGATTCATTTTGAATTAATTTTGGTACATGGTGAGAGATAGCATCCAGTTTCATTCTTTTGCACGTGGCTTTCCAATTCTCCCAGCACCATTTATTGAAGAGGGTGTTTTTTCTCCATTGTAAGGTTTTGGTTTCTTTGTCGAAAATTATCTGTTCATATTTATGTGGGTTTATTTCTGGGTTTTCATTCTATTCCATTGGTCAGTGTGTCTGTTTTTTTGCCAATACCATGCTATTTTGATTATTGTTTCCTTGTAGCACAAGCCAAAGTCAGGGAGTGTGATAACTCCAGCATGGTTCTTTCTCTAAGGATTGCTTTCGCTACTCAGGGTCTTTTGTGGTTCCATACAACTCTGATGATTTTTTGTTCTATTTCTTTAAAAATGCCATTGGGATTTTGATGAGGATTACATTAAATCTGTATATTGCTTGGGTAATATGGCCATTTTAACTATGTTGATTCTTCCAATCCATGAGCATGGAATGTCTTTCCATTTCTTTGTATCTTCTTCAATTTCTTTTAAAAATGTCTTATAGTTTTCAGCATATAGGTCTTTCACATCCTTGGTTAAGTTTATTCCTAGGTGTTTTATTTATTTTTTTGTTGCAATAACAAAAGCAAATTTTTAAGTTTGTTTTTCTGAGATTTTATTGTCAGTATATAGGAATGCAATGGACTTTTATACGTTAATTTTGTAGCCGGAAAGTGTACTCTTTCCGTTTATTGTTTCTAATAGCTTTTTGGTGGAGTCTTTAGGGTTTTCTATATATAGCATCATGTCATCTGCAAAGAGTGATAATTTAACATCTTCATTCCCAATTTGGATGCCTTTTATTTCTTTCTCTTGCCTGATTGCTCTGACGAGGACTTCCAACAGTATGTTGAAAAGCAGAGGTGATAGGGGACAGGCCTCTCATGTTCCTGAATGTAGAGCAAAGGACTTCAGTTTTTCACCATTAAGTATGATATTAGCTGAGGGGTTGTCATATGGCCTTTATTTTGTTAAGGTATTTTCTTCTATACCCATTTTATTAAGTGTTTTTATTATAAATGGATGTTGTATCTTGTCAAATACGTTTTTTGAAACTATTGATAAAATAATATGATTTTTGTCCTTTATTTTGTTTATGTGATGTATCACATTGATGGATTTGCATATGTTGAACTATCCTCGTGCCCCTGGGGTGAACCTCACTTGGTCGTGAGGAAATTTCTTTTTAATGAATTGTTGCATTCGATTTGCTAGAATTTTGTTTAGGATTTTTGCATTAGTATTGATCAGAAATATTGGTCTGTAGTTTTCTTTTCTTATGTAGTGTTATCCTTACCTGGTTTTGGTATCAGGGTAATGTTGGCCTCATAATATGAGTTAGGGAGTATTGTCTCTTCTTCAATTTTTTAGAAAAGTTTGAGTAGGACAGGTATTAGATCCTTTTTGAATGTTTGGTAGAATTCACTAGTGAAGCCACCTGGTCCTGGACTTTTGCTTTTGAGAATGTTTCAGATGACTGATTCAATTTCTTTACTGGTGATTGGTCTATTTAGATTTTCCAATTCTTCGTGATTCAGCCTAGGAAGCCTATATGTTTCTAAGAACTTGTCCATTTCTTTTAGGTTATTGAATTTGGTGGCATATAGTCCTTCATAGTATTGTTGGATGATCCTGTGTATTTCTGCAGCATCTGTGATAACTTCCTCTCTTTCATTTCTGATTTTGTTTATTAATGTCTTTTCTCTTTATATCTTAGTGAGTTTAGACAAGGGTTTGTCATGTTATTAATCTTTTCAAAGAACCAACTCTTTGTCACATTTATTTTTTATTGTCTTTTTGTTCTCTATTTCATTTAGCTCTGCTCTGATTTTCATTTTTTCCTTTCTTTCTGCTGACCTTGGGTTTCATTTGTTCTTCTTTATCGTTCTTTAAGGTGTAACATGAGGTTATTTATCTGGGATTTTTCTTGTTTCTTGAGATAAGCCTGTAATGTTATAAATTTCCCTCTTAAAACTGCTTTTGCTGCAGCCCAATAATTTCGGTAGGATGTATTTTCATTGTCATTTGTTTCTATGTATCTTTTGATCGTTCCTCTTATTTCTTCTTTGACCTGGTCGTTCTTTAAAAGTACGTTGTTCATTCTCCACATATTTGTAGTTTCTCCTGCTTTCATTTTGCAGTTGATATCCAATTTCAAAGTGTTGTGACCAGAAAACATGCTTGGTATGATTTGAATCTTCTTAAATTTGCCAAGGCTAGTTTTATGTCCCAATATAGGTCTATCCTTGAGAATGTTCCATATACACTAGAAAAAAAAATATAGTCTTATGTTCTAGGATGAAGTGCTCTATAAATATCAATTATGTCCAGTTCATATAATGTGTCATTTAAGGCTGCTATTTCTTTATTTTCTGTTTGGATGATCTATGCGTAGCTGTCGATGATGTATTTAGGTCCCCTAGTATAATTGTGTTTTGGTCAATTTCTCCCTTTAGTTCTGTTAATAGATGCTTGGTATATTTTGGTGGTCCCTGATTGGGGGCATAAATATTGATGACTTATGTCTTCTTGTTGTATAATTCCCTTGATCATTATGAAATGTCCATCTTTATCTCTTGTCACCTTTTTGATCCTGAGGTCTGTTTCATCTGATATCAGTATGGCTACACCTGATTTTCTCTGGATACCATTACTTGGAGTGTCAATTTCTACCCTTTCAGTTTGAGTCTTTGTTTGTCTTTGTAACTGAGATGTGTCTCTTGGAGGCAGCATATGGTTGAGTTTAGGTTTTTGATCTAATCTGCTACTCTGTGCCTTGTTTTTGGTGAGTTCAGTCCATTTACATTTAGGGTGATTATTGATTTGTGAAGATTTCCTATCATTCTTTCTTTGGTTTTCTGGTAAGACTGTCTCCATTGTTTCATTGTCTTTTTGTTGTTGTCTATTATTTCTGTGTTGTGGTACTTTATGATTTTTCCCGCTTTTTCTTCTTTTATTATGTCATATATTTCAGTTCTTGATTTCTTTTGAGTGGTTACCTGTAAGTTTGTGTAAAAGAAAGTTTGATATTTAGAACATTCTATTTCTTCAGCATGCTTACTTTGTCCATTCCCATATTCTGGTCCAGGATTTAGTCTCACCCCTTTTATGTTTTTGTTGCCACAATTATCCCCATTTATGCTGGTTGAATGACTCCTTCAGTATTTTCTGTAATGCAGGTCATGTGTTAGAAAATTCCCTCAGCTTCTGTATGTCTGGAAAGTTCTTTATTCCTTCTTCATATCTAAAGGATATCTTTGCTGGATATATTACTCCTGGCTCATAATTTCTCTGTTTCAATAGTTTGAATAATTGATTCCACTATCTCTTGGCTTGTCGAGTTTCTGCGCTGAGAAATGTGATGATAGCCTTTCCATTGTAGGTTACTGTCTTCTTTTCCCTGGCTGCCTTGAGGATTCTTTCTTTGTCATTAATTTTTGACAGCTCAATACAATGTGCTTTGGAGAAGGCCTGTTGGGGTTGAGGTAATTAGGTTTTCTATGTGCTTTTTGGATTGGAGGATCCAGTTTTTTCTATATGTTTGGGAAGTTCTCATTGACTATTTGTTTTTAATATACTCTCTGTTCCCTTCTCTTTTTCTTTTCCTTCTGGTATGCCCATTATTCTTTTTTTTTTTTTTTTAATTTAATTAGTTTCAGGTGCACAAGACAAAGCAAAACTTAGACATTCATCATCTATATCCCCCACACCGCGTGAACCCCCCTCCCCCATCCACCATCCCCCCGTACATTCCCAAAACTTCTCACCTTCCCCTTATCCCCACCCCCCCGCCCCTCTAGCAACCCTCTGTTTTTCCTCCATGTTTCCAAAACTGTTTCTGATTAGTTCATTCACTTATTCTTTTCTTTAGATTCCGCATATAAGTGAGATCATATGGTATTTGTCTTTCTCTTTCTGACTTATTTCACTTAACATAATGAAATGCCCATCAGTAGATGACTGGATTAAGAAACTGTGGTACATTTATACAATGGAGTATTACGCAGCCATAAAGAAGAAAGAAATCTTACCATTTGCAACAACATGGATGGACCTAGAGAACATTATGTTAAGTGAAATAAGTCAGAAAGAGAAAGACAAATCCCATTATTCTTATAATGCTCTTTCTGATGGAGTCAGAAAGTTCTTGTGGAGTTCTTTCATTTCTTTAAGTCTCAAATGTCTTTCTTCTTTCATCCATGCCATTTGCAGATACCTATCTTTGATTCTTTCCTCCATCTGGTCAATTCTACTACCTAAGCTGGCTATTTCATTCTTCATTTCTTCTATTGAGTACTTAGTCTCCAGAAATTATTTGGTTCTTTTTTAAAAGTTCAATCTGTTTGGTAACATGTTCATTTTGTTCTTCGGTTGTGTTTCTGTATCATTAAACTTCTTGTCTGTGTTTTCTTGCATCTCGTTGAGTTTTTTCAGAACTTCAATCTTGAATTGTCTGTCATTTAAGTCACATATTTCCATATCTTTAAGTTCACTTTCTGGAGACTTTTCATTTTCTACCTGAGCTGTCTTGTTACCTTGGTTATTCATGGCAATTAATGATAGATTATTTCTCTTCCTAGGCATCTACAGGAGAGGGTTCTGCAGCAGGTTGATAGAAAGAGTTTTCTCTTTTGTTTTCCAGTAGGTGTTGGTAGAATGTTTTATTTTCTCTCCGACTGCAGCCTTTGATTCTTTCTCACACTGTAGTGTTATATTTTCACTTCACTATTCCAGCCTGTCACACAATGGGGGGGATTCCATGGAAGGAGGGCTTCTCTGTGTACTGTTCACCTGGGTCATGGGTGCTGCCTCCTTTGGGGGATGTGGAGAACTTCTGAAGTTTCAAAGCTCTTCCTGCACCAGATTCAGAACCCATGTGTTTCAGCACTCCGTTTACTCCTGCAGGGTTCCTCCCAGATAGGTGGGGACAGGGGCAGAGTGGGTTGTGAGAGGTGGCCCAGAGCAATGGCGGTGACCACCAGCCCTGCCAATCCTGCCTCCACCAGGTCCTCCCCTTTGCTGGAACTAGTTGGGTTGCGGTTCCAGCAAAGGGGAGGACCTGGTGGAGGCAGGATTGGCAGGGCTGGTGGTCACCGCCAGTTTGTGGACCACAGTTCTCAGAACAGCAAATATTGTGTTCTTTTGATCTGATACTGCTACTGTTCCACTTCTAGCACCGGGCAGGTGGGGGCAGGGCGAGCTCTGGGAGAGGAGGGAGGGGGCGGCTAGTCTCAGTGCCTAAGGCTTCTGTTCTCTGCTCGGCAGTGAGGGGTTAAACCACTGTTTTCAGCCTTCTTCCCTCAGTCTTTTCTCCGAGGTCTCTGCTATGAGTGTTGGGTTCAGCTGTGTTATATGCTGTCCCCTCAACCCAGTGGGCCATAACCGGAGCCCTAGCAGTTCAAGTTCTTTCTTCTCCCACAGCTGCAGTAGTTCCAGAATGCAGCGAGTTCAGAGCACCAAGCTAGGTCTGCATCCTCCACCTGTGCTGCTCTGTCACCCCACTTCTCCCTTCCCTTCCCCTCCGCTGATGCAACTTGCCCACCTTTATATGATTTCAGTAGTGTACTTCTTAGTCTTGCCTGCTGTGCCGGGAGTCCTTTGTGGAGTTATAGTTGTTCATTTTGTTGTAAATTCCGGGAGAGATTTCAAGAGGCTCACCTTACACTGCCATTTTTATGACATCAGCTGCTTTATCATTTATTTCTAGTCAAAGTCTTTAGACTCTTTGAGTTTGTTTGGCAATGACATATAGTTAGGACAAGTTATTTCAATATACTGGCTAACAAATACATGCACATATACAAAATGCACACTTACCTGTCCACATGAATGCAAAGCTTCCCCATATGCATGTGTGCACACACATCTGTGTGGCTCTGAAGGCATCATGTGAATACACTTCAGGTTGGACCTAAAGGTTTTGCTGCATTACCTTGATGCCAGGGGTTCTGTTGGCAAGCACAGTGGTGCCACAGCTCTCTGAGACCTCCTCAGTGTGGCCTGATTCAAACACCCACTATCATTATCCAGGGCCTCTGGATGTCAAAGTCTAGTTGGTCATATGTGCCAAAGCATGCAGTCTTTCTAGTGACAAGGATAAGTGTGCATTAAGCACTGGGTGAGTCAAGTCAGTTGGTTTCATATTTGACTCAGCCTGGGTCTTTAGGAGCAGATTTTCAGAGCAAACTTCACTGGTAACTGGAGTCCCCTTGGAATGGACGAGGAAGAATATTCACAAGCAGAAAGACCACATGAGAGAGATCGCTGGTCTCCTGTCATAGTTACAGAATCCTATAGACCAATGCTGAATGCAGATTGTGAAATTTTAACTTGAACACTTAACACATATAATTGAGCTTCTAGGACACATACAGGTTTCAGAGTCTGGTTAATGAGTTATCAAACAGGTCATGTTTTCTCAATCAATTGGAATGGCATTAGACTGAAGCAAGAGAAATTCAACCAATCATGCTGACATACATCTCTCTCTCTCTCTCTCTCTTTTTTTTTCTTTTCTCAAAATGTCCAGAGAGAGGCAGTCTGGGGCTGGTGTAGATGCTAAGAGTCCTTTGCTCATTTGAGCTTTCTGCTCTCTCCTCATTAGTTTGTGGTTTTTTGGTTTTCTGTTTCCAAAGATGCTGGCTCCATCTTCAGACATCACTTCTGTATTCTAGGCAGGAAGAAAGAGCAAGAGAAAGAGTTGAAAGATGTCTACCTGTTGAGTCTTCCCTTTTATTAAGAAAACAATGGCTTTATTAGATTTGCCACTGAGGAGAATTCCATTTCATCTCATTGACTAGGTCATGGCTGTCGTAGTTACAAAATTTATTTCAGTTGGTAAAGAAGGAGATAAAGGATATTTGAGATGGATTCCAGCAAGGCTACATGCCACTTTCTTGTTTAAATGAAGAAGCTAATTTAGAAGGTGGCTATTTATATTATTTAATATATAAATTATAATTATATAAATATAATAACTATATGTATATATTTTACATATAGTATATAATTTATTTTTTCTGTGAGGATCTTATGTTAAGTGCTAGTGACTGAAAAGCTTTGCCAGACCTTAATCCAGGGGAGCGATGATTGGAGTCCAGGTCTTGTCCTGGTCTTGTCCATAATGAACAAGAAGTACATGGTATGTTAGTGTTTGCAGAGACATACATGAGGTATGTCCCCAGTCTACAGAGAAAGTGAGGTGGGCCATGGCTATCTGAAACTGGGGAATTATTTATGAGGCTCTAAAAAAAATACAAAATACAGCTATAAAGTAATTTGTTTTTTCTCTTAGCACGATATAAAGATGAATATTATATAATTTAAAATTATAATGTTGCATAACCTTCCAATTTGCCAAGTGATACTGTGTTAATATCTCTATTTTATGGCTATGAGGACTGAGATTTGGTACATTTGAATGACCTCTTGTCACTTTTAGTCACATAGTGAGCAGATGAGATTTTGAACCCAGGTTTTTGGACTCTAAATTCATGCCCCACATCTATCACAGCTGCCTTCCATTTTAGTTTAATAGATTCTTGACCTTGTTTATTCCTTTAGGTTTGAGAATCTGGAGCAGTTTATTTTATTTGTTGAGAGAGAAAATTGCAAAATGAATGGCATTCATTAACTTTTCACAATTTGTCATGAGGAGGAACCACAAAAAGAAGGTTGATCCCTTCCCTGTTGTGGGGGCAGAGCCCCAGAAAGTAGTTTCCAGGCTCTCGGCCTCACATAGACAGGTGCTGGCTCAGGTAGTAAATGGCCATCAACTGTGATTGCATGGCCATCAGCTGTGGCTAGTTGGCCGTCAGCTGTAACCAGTGAGCCATTGGCCACTAATATAACTGCTGTGGCTAGGCTAGCAGAAAGAGAAAGAGAGAAAGAATGGGGGCTAGCAAGAAGATGGCGGCTGGGCTGGCAAGCATGGATGGCGGTTTGCGGACAGTGTGGATCCAGCCTCCAGTGAGAGTATAGTGCCGCCAGAGAGAATATAGTGGTATGACTCCCCTACCTATGGCTTCGTGGGTGTTCCTTTTTGGCCTCACCATATCCTGCGTTCTTGTGTGGGGAGCGGGAGCAGAGACCCCGCAGGGTCTCCCGCATGACAAATGGCGCTGTGAGCAGGATATGGTGCCAGCCAAAGCTCTCCAAAGAGTGGTGGAGCAGTTTGTGTGTATGAACACTCAGTCTGAGGAAGACCAGGAGGAGCAGCTGCCGGAGAGCTGGACCGCCGTGGAGGGGTGGGAGGACGTGGATGGTTCTCCCACCAGCACAGGAAAAGCCATGCAGCTGCTGGAGAGATGGAGCCCCGTGGAGAGGTGGAAAGATGTGGACGGTTCCCCAACCAGCACAGGCCAGAGAAAGCGAAGGTCGTTGCAGCCCTGTGGGCCGGGAATTTCCTGGTCAGGCAGCCCGGATGCAGGACTTGTAGTCCCAGGAGGTAACGCTTGCTGAGTCCTTCATGGGAGATAAGGGTGAGGTCAAGGTCGTCCTTCACCCCAGGACAGCCCTGGAGAAATGACTATGGACTATGGGGAATTGCCTTCCATCCCTAATTTAATGGACCGCTTGACTGTTTGCTTGGGAACATACCACCATGTAGTGGAACTGGGGGATATTTGCTTTTGTCTCTTGACTGGCCGCCATTGAGAATATGTAAGCACCTTGATTGTGAGTCGCTGTTGTTCCAGCAGGGTACCCTGAGAGGCACAGAGAGAGTGGCAGTGCCCTGAGAGCCCTGGCTGAGTCCAGGAAGTCTGGCTGAGCCCTGAAGATACCCTGGCTGTGCCCAGGAAGTCGGGCTGTTCCCAGAGAGAGTGGCAGTGCCCTGAGAGCCCTGGCTGTGTCCAGGAAGTGTGGCTGTGCCCACAGAGAGTGGCAGTGCCCTGAAAGCCCTGGCTGAGTCCAGGAAGTGTGGCTGTGCCCACAGAGAGTGGCAGTGCCCTGAGAGCCCTGGCTGTGTCCAGGAAGTGTGGCTGTGTCCACAGAGAGTGGCAGTACCCTGAGAAATCCTAGCTGTGCCCGGGGAAACTAGTGGTACCCTAAGAAGTCCAGGAAGTCTGGCCGTGCCCAGAAGTACTGGTGGTGCCCTGAGAAACCCTGGCTGTGTCCGGGAAGACAGGTGGTACCCTAAGAAGTCCAGGAAGTCTGGCTGTGCCCAGAAGTACTGGTGGTGCCCTGAGAAACCCTGGCTGTGTCTGGGAAGACAGGTAGTACCCTAAGAAGTCCAGGAAGTCTGGCCATGCCCAGAAGCACTGGTGGTGCCCTGAGAAACCCTGGCTGTGTCCGGGAAGACAGGTGGTACCCTAAGAAGTCCAGGAAGTATGGCCGTGCCCAGAAGTACTGGTGGCGCCCTGAGAAACCCTGGCTGTGCCCAGAGAGCCTGGCTATGTCGAGGATATTGCATTCACCCCCAGGCTCCTCGCACAGGTCCCCTCGCGGAAGACGCTTCTCGCATAGATTGTGAGGCGAGAGCCTGTAGGGGTGGAGTGTGGGGGAAGAGCCCCAGAAAGTAGTTTCCAGGCTCTCGGCCTCACATAGACAGGTGCTGGCTCAGGTAGTAAATGGCCATCAACTGTGATTGCATGGCCATCAGCTGTGGCTAGTTGGCCGTCAACTGTAACCAGTGAGCCATTGGCCACTAATATAACTGCTGTGGCTAGGCTAGCAGAAAGAGAAAGAGAGAAAGAATGGGGGCTAGCAAGAAGATGGCGGCTGGGCTGGCAAGCATGGATGGCGGTTTGCGGACAGTGTGGATCCAGCCTCCAGTGAGAGTATAGTGCCGCCAGAGAGAATATAGTGGTATGACTCCCCTACCTATGGCTCCGTGGGTGTTCCTTTTTGGCCTCACCATATCCTACGTTCTTGTGTGGGGAGTGGGAGCAGAGACCCCGCAGGGTCTTCCGCATGACACCTGTGTAGCTGTAGCTGTCAGGCTTTGTCTAATATCATCTTACCCTGGAGCTGTGCCATTGTCATGGGAGCCCCTTGTCCTCTCAGGTGATAGGGTCTTTTCAGCTTGCCTCCACGATAGGTTGGGAGCCAGGACCTGCCTATCTCTGAGCACCCCTCAGGAGCTGCTCTCCTCAATCCTCCTGCTGCCTTTGTCTTTACATGCTTCATTCCTTTCGAAAAAATATTCATTATTTTTAAAGTGATACTCGTTTATTATAAAATTTATATATTTTATGTGTATTGAATATTTTTGTATCTATCTAGAGAGAAGTTCAAGTAAAAAAACAAAGTTAGGCAAGATCTCATTGTTTAGAAATAATCACTCTGTTAATTTGTTGGTTGAACATTATTTTAGAATACTCCTGTGTATATATAAAAATATGAAAATATAGGTAGATATTATTTTGCATAAGTAGGGTTATATTTTATATGTGGTCTTGTTACCTAATTTTTCCATGCCAATAAACTAACTCTATATCATTTTTTAATGGTTGGAGAATTCCTTTGTATATGTGTATTATAACTTACTTAACCAGTCTTTTGTTAATGGACATGTATATTGTGTCCAATTAAAAAAAGGAAAGAAAGAAAAACAAACAGAAGAGAGAAAAAAGGAAAGACAAGATAAAGATGGGTGAGCCAGGGCTGTGACCTGGGCCATTCCCAGCCCAGTGGGTGGCAGGCGGCACGCCAGTTGTCTCAATATGGAAGATACTGGTACAGAGCTCAAAATGCTGAGCCTTTTATCTTGCAATTGTTATATGCAGTGCTTTGGGCTCCAGCTAAGCCTGATAAGATCAGGGTGGAGAGTATCAAGGGAGTACTAGACAGCTGGAACCCATTTCCATGATTCACAAGGCAGGTTTATCTCCTGCCTATATCCAGAAACCCATGAAGAGATAACTGCTCCCTTGTGCAATTCTTCCCTGCCTAGAACACTCTTCTTGTGAGAATATGCAATATCTGTAAAGTACGTTTGGAGACAGAGCCAAGAGAGCAGTTTCCAGGCTCTCAGCCTAATGTGGAAAGGTGTTGGCTCGGTTATTAGATAGCCATCAGCTGTAATCCGATGGCCATCTGTTGTGGCTGGTTGGCCATCAGCTGTTACCAGTTAGCCATTAGCCACTAATATAACTGCTGTGGCTACGCCGACAGGTTGGTTGGTTGACAGAGAAGCAGACGGAGGATTGTGGATGACACAGTTAGCAAGCAAGGTTAACAAGTGCAGATTGGGGCTAGCAAGTGGGGTTGGTTCATTGGCAGAGAAGTGAATTGTGGGTTGCAGATTCTGTTGATCCTACTTCCTGTGTCTCCAACCCAGCTGCCAGCAAGAATATAGTGGTATGACTTCCCTATCTATGGCTCCATTGGTGTTCTTGTTTGGCCTCACCATATTCTATGTCCACCCGCCGAGAGCGGGAGCGGGAGCTGAGACCCTGCATGACACATGACACAGCAAGCAGAGTTCTCCCAGTCAGGTAATGGAGTCGTCTGCCCCTGGGCAGGAGGACATATGGCCCCCACACAGCATGAGCTGGACCCCCGTGGAGGGGTGGGAAGATGTGAATGGTTCTCCAACCAGCATAGAAAAACCCGTGTAGCTGGCAGAGAGCTGGAGTCCCATGGCGTGGTGGGAGGATGTGGACAGTTCTTCAACCAGCATAGAAGAAGCTCTGCAGCTGCTGGAGAGCTGGACCCCTGTGAAGGGGTGGGAAGACGTGGATAGTTCTCCAGCCAGCACAGGCCGAAGAAAGTGAAGGTTGTTGCAGCTGTGTGGGCTGGGAAGTGCTGGCTGAGGCAGCCCAGATGCGGGACTTGTAGTCCTAGGAGGAAACGCTTGCTGAGTCCTTGGTGGAGGATGTGGGTGAGGTCACGGTTGTCACTTGACCAGGTTTGGGAGGACTCGGAGCCTTCGCTCTGCAGAGAGGCCACACATTGTGAGACCAACGCACAGCCCTGGCGAATGACTGGACTGTGGGGAGTTGCCTTCCATCTCTGATTTGAGGGACCGCTTCACTCTTTGCTTGGGAATGTACTACCATGTAGTGGAACTGGCGGATGTTTGCTTCCTGTGTCTCGCCCGGCTGCCAGAGAGACTGTGGTGCAGGACGGCCCCTTGTTGGGGTGTAGGAGGATATTTGCTTCTTGTGTCTTGACCAGCTGCTGTCAAGAATATGTAAGCACCTTGGCTGTGAGCCACTATTGTTCAAGCACGGTACCCTGAGAAACCCTGGCTGTGCCCAGAAAGACTGGTGGTACCCTGAGAACCCTGGCTGTGTCCAGGAAACCTGCCGGTACCCAGAATGTGCCCAGGATATTGCATACACCTCCAGGTTCCTCGCATAGGGCCCCTCGCAGAAGATGCTTGTCACATAGATTGTGAGGCGAGACCCTGGAGGGGTGGAAAGTGGGGTCAGAGCCAGGAGAGCAGTTTCTAGGCTCTAGGCCTCATGTGGAAAGGTGCTGGCTCAGTTATTAGATGGCCATCAGCTGCAATCCTGTGGCCATCTACTGTGGCTGTTTGGCCATCAGCTGTTACTGGTTAGCTGTTAGCCACTAATATAACTGCCATGGCTACGCCGGCAGGTTGGTTGGTTGGCAGAGAAGCGGATAGCAGATTGTGGATGACACAGTTAAGCAAGCATGGTTAGCAAGTGTGGATTGCAGCCAGCAGGGGGGGTTGGTTGGTTCGCAGAGAAGTGGATTGTGGATTGTGGATCGTGTTAATCCTCCTTTCTTTGTCTCCATCTCAGCTGCCAGCGAGAATATAGTGGTATGACTCCCCTATCTATGGCACCGTGGGTGTTCCTTTTTGCCTCACAATATTCTTGTGTGGGGAGCGGGAGCTGAGACCCTGCATTACAGTAGGGCTAGTGCAGGAAAAGGTTGGAAGCCCTAATGACCCTTTCTTTGTGTTTATTGAGTCCCCACAGTGTTCAGGTGTGGCATTACCTATCCTGTCTCCTATGGGGTCAGTCTGAGTGGATAAGGCCCAGGCAGGCTGGTAAGAACACCTCTACACTTCACAGCCTGGGTTTCCTCACCTGCTAAGCCATGCTACCCATTGTTCAGGACTAATTTTCCTTTAACCGTGTTTCCCTGAAAATAAGTCCTAGGCAGACCATCAGCTCTAATGCGTCTTTTGGAGCAAAAATTAATATAAGACCCAGTATTATATTATATACCTGGTTTTATAGTAAAATAAGACCCGGTCTTATATTAATTTTTGCTCCAAAAGATGCATTAGAGCTGATGGTCCGGCTAGGTCTTATATTCTGGGAAACATGGTACTTGATCCTGGGTGCTTGGGAGTAGATCCCACCATATCCACATTTGTCCTGTGGTTGGTCTTTTATCCCAACGGCATGGATCCACCTTGCTCACTTGTAAACTGGGACAGCAAATTGTGGTTCACAAATGAAAGAGGGCAGAACAGCTGTTACCAGTAACAATAACGACATGATTGCTGAGACAAACATTTTCATGATGATGCATGGGAATACTAAATCCAAACCACATTGTTTAGCTTTCACTCCAGTAAAGGGGAATGCCACATACCCTAAAGTAAATGGAAGAGATCATAGTTTAGAAAATATGACAGAGTTGAAAACTTAAAGCTGTATCACATAGTAACATCATTTAGAAGAAAACAATGGATACAAGGAATATATATATATCCATGGCAGTTTATTAATTTGGTATTTTCCCTTGTCTGAAAATGGAGCTCAGTGGCTGTGAGTCAGTAGTGCCTCAGGCAGGCAGTTCAAGGGAGATGGGAATACTTTAACAGTCACTGTTGGGAAAGGGACACATGTTGACAGACTTGAGTTATGCATCAGACCATAAGAACAATTTTCATGTGTCTGCTTCCGTTCAATATTTGTTTCAGACTGACATCAAATGCTACACATGGAGTTGTGTGACCCTGATATTTACATGTTCTGGTTCCCTGTTTTTCTTGTGGATTGAAAAATTACTAGGAGTCTGTAAACATGGTGTGTTGGGCTTTGATCTCACAGAGGCCAGAGCAGGTTCTGGGGTCATCTGACAACTAGAAAGAGTGGAGTGGACGTGCACAGCAAAGATGCTGCTCTCACTCTGCCCGAGCAGCACAGCATGATGCTGATGGTGGAGTTAATGAATCTCAAAATTCAGGGCCCTGCCTTGCTGGGGTTGGTTAAAGATGGTGGAAGTGGTGTTCTTGGTATAGAGAAGAAGCCAGGTTGCTGTTAGCAAGCATTTCTATGTAAGTATTTCTGGTAAATTAAAGAGCTTTCAGAAGAAAGAATCTGAATTCCCAAAGGTAAGTTAATTTGTTGTGATTTCTTTTTTCATTCTGGTGAAATTTAAATGTAATTTTATATTTATGTAATTGCATAGTCTTTTTCTTAAAGAAGGGCCCCAACATGGATAATATTCTGTCTCAATAGAACCTGGGGGCCTAGCACTAGATTTTTGGCTAGTGTCATACTTAAAATGCACATATTCAGGTGAGCCAGTCCCAGACAGCCCTTAACCTCTGCACTGTGCTGTCACCTACTCTGTTGCAGTGCAAGTTATCCAGGAGTGTGTTGGCATACTGTAGATAGCAGCCAACATTTGCAGCATAAGAAGATGAACTCCCAGAACCCTCTTCCTAAGACTTGCAAGGTGCTTTCTGTTCCAGTGAAGCATTAGCTTAGGAAAAGAAAGCTGAAGATGAAGAGGTGGAGTGTCCATGGGTGCTTCCTGCAGAGCATGTCTGTGTCCTGGCACTCAGGCTGTGGGGCAGCTGCTGCTGTGAGTACCATGGCTGTTGGGATGGGAGGACACAGCTAATCATGGGCTTCCCATGTGAAAACAACTTTTGGCACCAAGGAGGAGGGAAGACTGACATAGGGCAAAGGGAAGTGAGTGCTCACTAGCTGTCAGAATTTGAAGAACCTGAGATATCATCTACTTTAGTCTCTCATTTTACAGATAAGAAAACAGATCTGGAAAGATCTACGACCAGCCCTAGGCAGGAGCATGCCTCGGGGGTTTAGTAGGGGCTCTGTAGCAGGGACAGATGCTGGGCAATGCCGGTCAACATGGCCTGTTCCTTCAAGGACACTGCGCTATGAAAGCAACATGCCACTTGTGGATTTAAGAATTTTATCTGGAATGCAGAAGGCATGATAACTGTTCCACTGTGACTGTAGAAACCCCAAGTTGTGCAGGTGTGTATTGTAACAGACCTTCCTGTGGTTTGTTGTCAGGTGGTGAGTGGATGTTCTGAGAGAGAAGGTAATACAGGCCACGTGTGTGGGCACAGCTGCCTCAGGTCTTCACCTGTTTCTGCTATCTGAGCACATGGAAGGACCAAGTAGTAACTCCTGTCCTTCCTTCCTCTGTGTCTGGTGCTGGCTACTGGCAGATACAGGGGGGGAAAAGGAGCAGGGACTCAGTGCTGCCAGCATTTGGCCTGGGAAGCCACTGGCAAGACCCTTTCAAAGAGACCAGGATCTGGCTCCTCAGGTGTCTCACGTTTTCCCCACTTTTGCCATCAGTAATTTAAGAAACCCTGCATTCTGGTTCTCTAGTGGGGCCAAACAGCAGGCAACACAGCTCTCCCAGAAAGAGGACACGTATGCTTTTATTTTAGTTCATAATCCTTGATCCCTGTTCAAAGGTTTAGCTAGCTAGAAAAACCGGGCAGGGGAGTAGCTGCTCTGCTGACAGTGGCTCTGTGAAATCCTCCCTTCAGGCCAGCACTACCAGCCTGTTAAACTCCTTGATCAGATGGCTCCACAAGGCAGTGCATCCTTGCTCCTCAGGCCCCTGGTTTACGGCCTCATCTGAAGAAGTACCATTCCATGGTTGAAAGAGGAATAAGAAGCCATTCTGGATGTAACCTATTCTAGATGTGATCTACCCTAAGTGATGCCTCAAGGAATGAAGCTCATAGGCAGAGTGCTTGTCTGAGGACGGGGCCTGTCCAAGCGGGTGGTGGCCCCGGTGTAAGGTGTCCATGACTCTGGGAGCTGGAGGAAGATGCATGGAGCCAAAGGCAGAGTAGACATGTATTATTCACTAGCTTTTTTGGCACAGCCAGCCTCATCCCTGGGCACAGCCAGTCTTGTTTCTGGGCACAGTACAACCTTGTATAATGGCCAGGTCTTTTTTATACCATGCTGAGATAATAGTGGCTCACAGCTAAGGTGCTTACATAAGCGTATACAAACAGCGACATCTTCAGGATGGACAGCATGTGCGCAACATTCCATTTCACGTGACTGGTGGGCCACCGAGTTCAGTGCCTCTGGATGGCTGGGGAGGGAGCCTTACTGACTTTATTTTTCCTACACTCCATCCCTTCAGGGTTCCTCACCGACCTGTTTGTCTATTCAGGCTCAGAGGAGAGTTGAGCCCACCATTCCTTCAGGGGGTCTCCTGTCAGACGTTGAATGCCATCAATCTATTCAGCTATGGCAGACAGCACCTGGCTTATTGTCACTTGCGGTGGCCACTCGGCCATGACCCCTGGTGTTGCTTGCAAATCATGGGTCCAACCAGCCCCCCATGGGGCTATCAGGCCCAATCAACAACAGTGGAGGCTTTTGACCCACATTGTATACCCAGCCTGGCAGCCCATCACTGCACTTCTTGCCCTGTGAAATGAGTGCCTCTGTCACTCTCAATGACTTGGGGCTACTCATAGAGGGCACACAGCCATGTAACAGCAGCCACCATATGCCGCTGATCCACGGCCAAGCAAACAATAACCCCGTAGCAGTATCCACTGCTGTGAATGTGTAAATAGCATTCCGGACTTTGGGCATGGGTCCCATATAATCCACCTGCCAGCGAGTGAGCTGCTGTGTCTCCCAGTGGAGCTTCCACCATTGGGACTGTCCTGAGCACAGACATCACAGTTGTGGCAGGCATCTGCCACCTCGGAGGTATTTCAGAGGTAGGCCCCAGCGTCTAGCGTGCTTCACCTTTCTATGCAGCCAATGGGCCACATCAGTGGCCCAGGCCCGCTCTAACCACTAGACCCATGCCAGGGCGTCTGCTTCATCATTGCCTGGGGACATTTAGGGGGAGTGGCCCATGACATGCATTAGGGTCACCTCCTTTCCCTGCTCTAGGTCCCAGAGGTCTTGCCACACGGCCTGACCACACAGCGGACGGTGTCCTACTAGCCAGCCATGTGGGGAGCCATAATGGTAGGCCACGGAACACCACCCAGCTGTCTGTACAAATAACCAGGGGCCCAGGCTCATGGCTAATTATCATCGATATTGTCCGTAGCTTGGCCCACTGGCTGTTCCGACCCACCCCAGTATCAAACCAAATAGTGTCTGTTTTGGGCTGAACCAAAGCAGCCGTCCAAATAGCAGTGGCTTCCTGGCTAGAACCATCAATATACCAGGCATCTTCAGGCACTGGGGACTGTGCCCCTCCATAGGGCAAAGGCTCCAAGCCCTCCCCAGTGGTTAGAGCACTTGCCGCATACACAGTGCCCAACAGTTTTTCTCTCAGGGCGTAGCGGACTTCCGCCCCCTCCCACAATTGGGACCAAAACTCCACTGGCGACCGGAGATGCTTCTGCTATTGCCAGAGGCCCCAACCGTACCCCTCTTGGGTTATGTGAACATCTAGTTCAAACAGGCTACAAGGGTCTACCATTTATAGAGACTGTGCCTGCTGCACTGCCCGTTTTGTAGCAATAAAAGGCTTGTTCTATAGCCTCTGTCCAATCCCATGGGGTGCCCTCACCATGGAATATAAGGGCTTCACCATCTGTACTAAACGGGGTATAAACACTCATCAGTACCTCAGCAGGACAGCCACATGACCTCGGGTAGCAGAGGAGAGGGAGCTGCTTGCTCTAAGTCTGAAAGAGAATCAAATGTTAGTAAGACATCAACATAGCTACAAGCCCATGGCAAACAGTGGGGCTGTGCCAGCTCCACCACATAGTGGTGTGTTCCCAGGCAAATAGGCAGTCCATCAAATCATGGATTGAAGGCACTAGAGCGTGCAAAGGTGGCATCACCTTGTTCAATTCCCTATAATCCACAGTCATTCGCCAGGTCCCATCCAGCTTCTTTACAGGCTATACCAGGGAAGTAAAAAGGGGCTGTGCATTGGCCTCGCAATGTATGCCTTTCTCCAGTTTTACTATCAGACATTGTGTCCTAACTTCCCCGGCCGCCGGCCTGCAACATTTCCTAGGGTGGCCATGGCAGTAGTAACTTCGTGGATCCGCTGGCCCACATAGGGCTCAAGGATGGCAACCAATGTTCCAAAGGCACTTGCGGCGGCAGTATCCAAAACCAGATCTCTCATATTGGTCATAAAATGCTCATCATCTGGCCCCCGTGTATTAGGGTTGAACATAGGATGTCTCATGCCCATCTCCTGGATGATTTGGACAAGTTCAGTGTATGACTGCCATTTACTAACAGTCTCTGGCAGCTCACCTGCATCTTTCTACATCATGCGCAACGCAGTGGTGAGCCGCTCCACTAAGGTGTGGTTGCCCTGGCCTTGGGCCATCCTGCAGCCGTTCTGCAACTGCTGTCGCAGAGATGGATGTACCATCACAGAGATTAGTTTTCCATTTCGCCAGCCAAGCAGAGGATACTCTCTGCTCCCACAAATGCATCAACCAAGCCGGGAGCCACTCTCTGGGGCTTTGTCAGCAATGCCTCCCCAATTCCCATAACTCAGTGGGAGTGTAGGGGGTATAAATTGTGAACTCAGTCACCACTGGGTTGCCAGCAGCAGTGCCCCCGGGACCCAAAGGTTGTTCATGTTTTCCCTTCTGCTGTATCCCGGCCGAACGTGGGTGTGAGGGACAGTATCAACTTTACCCACCTTTTCCACCGGGGACTCAGGAGCAGCCTCTGCCTCAGACTCTCTGCCATGGAGGTCCTCCTTGAACTGGTGAACCTGAGCCTCCAGTGCTTCCTCCTGGGCTGCAAGTTCTGCACCTGGGCTGCTTCAGCAAGTGCTTCTTGTTGCAGCGCAGCATGGTGAGGGACACCCAGTCCACATGGCCAGCACTGCCTTTCGCTTTCTCCGGCAGCTGTTCATTTAAAACCTGCAAGGCTTTTCATATGCTGCCTGTAGAACCATCCACGTCTTCCCACCCCTCCAAGGGGGCCCAGCTCATGAGAACAGAGGCTACTGGGACCACACGCTCTGTGGTGGCTATGTATTCTCCTGTCCAGGGGCAGATGACTCCCTTACCTGACTGGGACCCTCCTTGCTGCCCCAAGTGTCCGAGCGTGTGGTGGCCCCGGTGTAAGATGTCCGAGACTCTGGGAGCTAGAAGGAGATGCATGGAACCAAAGGCAGAGTAGACATGCTTTATTCTAGCTTTCTGGGCACAGCCAGCCTCATTTCTGGGCACAGCACAGACTCATATAGTGGCCAGGCCTTTTTTATACTGTGCAGAGATTATAGTGGCTCACAGCCAAGGTGCTTCCATAAGAGTATACACAAACCAGCAACACCTTCAGGATGGACGGCACCTGCACAACATTCCAGCTCACGTGACCCGGGTGCCGCTGAGTCAGTGCTGCAGATGGCCAGGGAGGGAGCCTGACTGACTGTATTTTCCCTACAGGGCCTCCAAAGGATGTGGTGTCATCCTCACACACCTGGAGTTGCTTTAAGAACCCAGCAGGGACTGCTCATGCAAGGGCATTTACCTGGACACTTCCAGGCCTGGAGCTGTGGCACTTTGTGGGTTTTAGCTCATGAATTACAAGAACACTGACTGAACTCAAGCCTGGCCACAAAGAAGAACCACTGGGATGTGCTAAAATGAGGGTGCTGGACTCTACCCACAGAAGGTCTAATTTAGTAAGTTTGGGTAGAGCTTGGAAATCAGTAGTCTTAAAGCTGCTACCAACTGGATCATTGCCTAAGAGTAGATCCCTGCCTCTGACTGAATCATTGCCTCTGACTGGATCACTGCGTCTAACTAGATCTCTTCCTTTGACTGGATGACTGCCTCTGACTGGATCACTATCGCAGTCTGGATCACTGCTTTGGACTAGAGCCCTGCCTCATGTTAGATCGCCGCTTCAGACTAGCTCACTATCATAGACCAGGTCAGTGCTTCTTGACTTTGGCACCACATTGGACTCACTCAGGGAACGTTACCAGCCCCACACTACCAGACTGGGGAGAAAAAAGTGAAAGGTCAGTACACTGTGTCTTCCTCATCAGAAATGAAGTATACTGTGTTTCAGGTGGAACAGCAATATTCTGTATAAACAGCACCCCATTTTTACGTGTGTCATCCCGTTATGCTGCATAAGGACTTTGAACTTTGAAAAATCAACAGCAGAAAAGTGTTTGTATTAGTGCTTCATCAAATCATTGGGTTCTTCCAAAAGTCATCATACAAATATTCAAAACCAAAGTTAAGGTCTGAAACAAATCTAGCAGTTGTCTCCAATACCATGACTAGAAATGTAAAGTGCTAGGAGCCTTCTCAGTAGAGCACCCTGAAGGACAGGCTTCACATTGTTGAACCCTACTTTGGGCACCGGTTTTAAGGTACTTGGTCTGCAAAAAGTAGAACACACACTTCTGTCACTTTGCGAAATGGTTTAGTGATTCATTTATAAAAAAAATAAAAGTTTAATTTGAGTTACATTTTGTGTCCCAAACATATTTTAAATAATATACTACTCTACCATAAGAAAAGATGAAATAGTGCCATAGTGCCATTTGTGACAACATGGATGGATCTTGAGATGATAATGCTAAGCAAAATAAGTCAGACAGAAAAAGCAGAGAACCATATGATTTCTCTGATATGTGGGATATAAAACTGAAAGCAATATATTTTTTAAAAGACAACAGAAACATTTCCCCTTTAAATAAAAATGATGTTCACTGCAGGTCCCTATCATTCTCTAAGAATGACTCATGTACTGAATGAAGTTTCTTAAGTTTGAAAAAAAAAAATTAAAGGAATTATTTTGGACACCCCCCTCCACATTCCCTTAATTAGCTCCCAGCATGTGGACTTTAATTCCCCAAGCTAATGTATTTTTCTAACTGCAAAAACGAAGCTGATTACCACACTTCACGTGGCAGGTTCATGTAGACTGATGCTGCCTTATCTTACATACAAGTGTCTTGGAACTTTTTGTCTATGTTGACCACATATCAGGGCTGCCCTTGTGAAGCAATTCTAAAATGAAATCCATGACTTAAGAACTTTGTCCCTCCAGAAGTAAATAAGGAGCAAATGAGCAATTTCAGCTTCTGAAAATCACAGTGTAGCCTTCTGGCTAAGCCTGGCATAGAGGCAGGGAGGCCTCTGGTCTGCCTCACAGTTGCCTGGTGAAGTGGCGGGCAGGAGGGAAGCAGACAACATCAAAGGACACTGGTCAGAGCTCCACTGCCACTTGAAACCGCTCTGTGATGCGAAGTTTTATAAGTCTGCATTTTTATCAGCTGCAGGCTGACATCTTCCTTCCCTCTGTATGTTGTCTTCCTTTCTGACTTGCCAGATTTTTGTCACACTTCAAATCCACCCCAAGTGATTCTCTGCTGGCTAGAGCTCAGAGCTAGACTGATCAAGTCCCGTGGCTAAATCCAAGCTATAAATTCCTAGAACGTGGGGGAGTTCCTGAAGGGGAATTAAATGACAGGTTTCCTTTACCCTCTTCTTGGGGACCCTGGCCTGCACTCCCTCCCCTGCTCTCACTGCATGCCCCAGAAAAGACCTGGCTCACAGGTCTACCAGCAAGAGTCTCAGCGGTCTACCAGCAACAGTAGACCTGAGCCCTTCCTGCGGCTGCCTGAAGTGGCTGGCTTTGCAGTGAAAAAAAAAAAAAAATCCTCCCAAATCATGGAAAATCACCCTGGCTCATTACTAGGAGGGGATGGAATAATCCAGAGGTTATAATTTAGGGGGATAAAAAAATAATGCTCTGGTGCTTCTCAAATGGATATGGAGGGCCAGCTTTTATTCCCCCTTCAATTTTCAATGTATCACAGACTTATATTTTTTATAACTTATGATAAAGTAAATTACTAAAAATAAAATAAAAAACAAAGATATAAAAGTACAAATTTAATTGATTACTTTTAGATTCAACAAACAGTGCCTTGGCCATGGTCTGATTCAGTATGGACCGGCTGTGTGCAGGCACAGACCAGGTGTCTACGTCTCCTACCCTGTCTAGCCCTACCCACCCGTAAAGACCTGTTATTGTTAGCCCTGTTTTATGGCCAGGATACTGAAGCTCAAAATCCCAGAAGCTTGCTGAAGAGGCAAGGCTGGCAACGACTTATACCCACAACTCCAGTTTTCTTTCTTTTTTTCTACTGACTAGTCATACTATTTATTTATTTATTTATTTATTTATTTATTTATTTATTTATTTATTTATCTATTTATGTATTTATTTATTTTAAATTAAAATTTATTGTGGTGACAATGGTCAGTAAAATTACATAGGTTTCAAGTGTACATTTCTATAATACATCATCTGTATATCACATTGTGCGCTCATCACCCATAGTCAGTTCTTTTATCACCATACATTTGACCCTCTTTACCCTCTTCTACCATCCCTCTGGTCCCAGAACCGTCTGGTAACCACTAAACTATTGTCTATGTCTATGAGTTTTTTCTTCTTTGTTTGTTTTTCTTGTTCCTTTGTTGCTTTCTGTTTCATATCCCATGTACTGTGTTTCCCCCGAAAATAAGACCTAGCCGGACAATCAGCTCTACTGCGTCTTTTGGAGCAAAAATTAATAAAAGACCCGGTCTTATTTTACTATGATATAAGGCCAAGTCTTATATAATATAATGTAAGACCGGGTCTTTTATTAATTTTTGCTCCAAAAGACGCAGTAGAGCTCATTCTCCGGCTAGGTCTTATTTTCGGGGAAACAGGGTATGATTGACGTCATATGGTTCTTGAATTTTTCTGTCTGACTTATTTTGCTTAGCATAATTATCCTAAAGTCCATCCATGTTGTCGCAAATTTCACTATTTCAGCTTTTCTTATGGCAGAGTAGTATTCCATTGTGTATATATACCACCTCTTCTTTATCCAATCATCTATCGAAGGACCTTTGGTTGTTTCCATGTCTTGGCCACTGTAAATAATGCTGCAATGAACAGTGGAATTCATACATCATAATGGATAAATGTTTTCAGGTTTTTTTCAGTAGATTCCCAGAAGAGGGATTGCTGGGTCATATGGTAATTCTATTCTTAATTTTCTGAGGAACCTCCATAATGTTTTCCACAGCAGCTATACCAATTTACATTCCCACCAATAGAGTATGAGGGTTCCTTTTTCTCCACAGCCTCTATGACACTTGTTATTATTTGTCTTGTTGATGATAGCCATTCTAACTGGGGTGAGGTGATATCTTATTGTGGTTTTGATTTGCATTTCCCTAATAGCTAGTGAAGTTGAGCATTTTTTCATATGTCTGTTGGCCATTCGTATGTCTTCCTGGAAGAAGTGTCTTTTTAGGTCTACTGCCCATTTTTAAATTAGATTGTTTGTTGTTTTGTTGTTGAGTTGTACAAGTTATTTTTTTTTAAAGGAGGAATCAGTTTCATTTTTTCAATGGAAATTTATTGCAGTAACAATGGTTAACAAAACTACATAGGTTTCAAGTGTACAATTCCATAATACATTGTCACCAGCCAAAGTCAGTTCTCCTTCCATCACATTATATTGACCTCTCTTTACACTCTTCTACCATTCCCCTTCCCCACTTACCAAGTTCTTTAAATATTTTGGATTATCCCCTTATAGGAGGCATTGTTTGCAAGTGTCTTCTCCCATTTGTTTGGTTGACTTTTTGTTATGTTGATGGTGTCTTCTGCTGTGCAGAAGCTTTTTACTTTGATGTAGTCCCATTCATTTGTGCTCCTAGGATAAACCCTACTTGTGGCTTTTACTTCCCTTGTCTTTGAGGTGAAATTCGTAAAATCCTCTTTGAACCCAGGCCCATAAGTTTAGTACTTATGCTTTCTTTTATGCAGTTTATTGTTTCAGGTCTTATGTTTAAGTCTTTCATCCATTTTGAGTTAATTTTGGTACACGGTGACAGATAGCAGTCTAGTTTCATTCTTTTGCACGTGGCTTTCTAATTCTTCCAGCACCATTTATTGAAGAGGCTGTCTTTTCTCCATTGTATGCTTTTGGCTTCTTTGTTGAAAATTATCTGTCCATATTTATGTAGGTTTATTTCTGCGTTTTCAGTTCTATTCCATTGGTCTCTGTGTCTGTTTTTCTGCCAATACCATACTGTTTTGATTATTGTTGTATTGTAGTACAAGCTGAAGTCAGGGAGTGTGATACTTCCATCCTTGTTCTGTGTTCTTAGGATTGCTTTGGCTATTTGGGGTCTTTTGTGATTCCATACAAATCTGATGATTTTTTTGTTCTATTTCTTTAAAATATGCCATTGGGATTTTGATGGAGGATTGCATTAAATCTATATATTGTTTTGGGTAATATGGCAATTTAACTATGTTGAATCTTTCAATCCATGAACACAGAATGTCTTTCCATTTCTTTGTATCTTCAATTTCTTTTAAAAAAGTTTTATGCTTTTCACTGTATACGTTTTTCATATCCTTTGTAAAGTTTATTCCTCGGTATTTTATTCCTTTTTGTTGCAATTGCAGATGGAATTGTGATTTTTCATTTCTTTTTCTGAGATTTCATTGTTAGTACATAGGAATGCAATGGATTTTTAAAAATATCTGAATTATAATTTTTATTGGGGTATAGTTTACATACAGGGAATTTTACTCTTTTGGGTGTACAGCTGTTTGAATTTTGATAAATGAGTAATATGTTAAAAAATACAAAGAACAATATACAATGGTTTCTGTACATTGATTTTGTAGCTGGCAACTTTACTGTATTCGTTTATTATTTCTAATAGCTTTTTAGTAGAGTCTTTAAAGTTTTCTTTATAAAGACTCACGTCATCTGAAAAAAGACAATTTAACTTCTTCATTTCCAATTTGAATGCCTTTTATTTCTTTCTCTTGCCTGATTGCTCTCGCTAGGACTTCCAATACTATGTTGAATAACAGTGATGAACACTGTCTTTTCCTGAATGTAGAGCAAAAGGCTTCGTTTTCTCACCATTAATTATGATATTAGCTGAGGGTTTGTCATATATGGGCTTTATTATGTTAAGGTATTTTCTTTCTATATCAATTTTATTAAGTGTTTTAATCATAAATCAATGTTGTATCTTGTGAAATGCTTTTTCTGCTTCTATTGATATAATCATATGACTTTTATCTTTATTTTGTTTATGTGGTGAATCATATTGATTGATATGCATATGTTGAACCATCCTTGTGCTCCTAGGATAAACCCTATTTGATCCTGATGTATAATCTTTTTAATGCACAATTGTATTCAATTTGCTAGAATTTTGTTTAGCATTTTTGCATCTGTAATAATCAGAGAGATTGGTCTGTACTTTTCTTTTATTTGTGTGTTATCCTTACCAGGTTTTGGTATAGGGTAACTTTGGCCTCATAAAATGAGTTAGGTAGTTTGCCTCTCCTTCAATTTTGGAGGAGATTTTGAGGAGGACAGGTGTTAAATCCTCTTTGAATGTTTGGTAGAATTCACTAGTGAAGCCATCTGGTCCCGGACTTTTACTTTTGGGAAGGGTCTGGATGACTGATTCAATTTCCTTACTGGTGATCAGTCTATTTAGATATTCCTGTTATTTGTGATTCAGTCTAGGAAGGACTAGACACTTCTATGTGTCTAGGAAATTGTCCTTTTCTTCTGGGTGATCCTTTGTATTTCTGTGGTATCTGTGGTAACTCTCCTGTTTCATTTCTGATTGTGTCTGTGTCTTTTCTCTTTTTATCTTATTGAGTCTTGCCAAGGGTTTATCAACTTTATTAAACTTTTCAAAGAACCAGTTCTTTGTTTCATTAAGTTTTATGTTGTATTTTTGTTCTCTATTTCATTTACTTCTGCTCTGATTTTCATTATTTCCATCCTTCTGCTGACACTGGGCTTCATTTGTTTTTTTTTTTTCTAGGTCTTTAAAAAGTAATGTTAGGTTGTTTATCTGGGATTTGTTACTTTGTTGACAGAGGCCTGTAATGATAGAAATTTCTCTCTTATTACTGCTTCACTGCATCCCAATAATTTTGATAGAATGTATTTTCTTTTTTTTATTTCAAATTTTTTAAAAAAAAATTATTGGGGTGACAATTGTTAGTAAAATTACATAGATTTCAGGTGTACAATTCTGTATTACATCATCTATAAATCCCATTGTGTGTTCATCACCCAGAGTCAATTCTCTTTCCATCACCATATATCTGATCCCCCTTACCCTCATCTCCCACCCCCCACTCCCCTTACCCTCTGTTAACCACTAAACTATTGTCTGTGTCTATGGGTTTCTGTTTCTCATTTGTTTGTCTTGTTCTTTTGTTGTTTTTGGTTTATATACCACATATCAGTGAAATCACATGGTTCTCTGTTTTTTCTGTCTGACTTATTTCGCTCAGCACTACACTCTCAAGATCCATCCATGTTGTCACAAATGTTCCTATATCATCTTTTCTTACCGCCGAATAGTATTCCATTGTGTATATATACCACAACTCCTTTATCCATTCATCTATCGAAGGACATTTTGGTTGTTTCCATGTCTTGGCCACCGTAAACAAAGCTGCAATGAACATTGGAGCACACGTGCCTTTATGTATAAATGTTTTCAGATTTTTTGGGTAGATACCCAGGAGAGGGATTGCTGGGTCATATGGCAATTCTATGATAGAATGTATTTTCATTCTCATTTGTTTCTATCTATCTTTTGATCTCTCGTCTTATTTCTTCTTTGCCCCAATAGTTCTTTAATAGTGTGTTAACCTCCAGATATTTGTGGTTTTTCCTTCTTTCTTTTTGTAGTTGATATCCAATTTCAAAGCCTGTGATCAGAGAATATGCTTGGCATGATTTCAGTCTTCATAAATTTGCTCAGGCTAGATTTACATTCCAATATATGGTCTATCCTTGAGGATGTTCCACGTACACTAGAGAAGCATGCATAGTATGATGTTCTAGGATGAAGTGCTCTGTAAATGTCAATGATATCCATTTAGAGCTGATACTTCCTTACTGATTTTCTTTTTGGTGATCTATCCATAGTTGTCAATGATGTTTTTAGGTCCCCTACTCCATTTGTGTTTTGGTTAAATTCTCTCTTTTGTTCTGTTTGTAGGAGATTTGTATATTTCCATGCTCCCTGATTGGCAGCATATATATTGATAAGAATTATGTCTTCTTGTTTTATTCTCCCCTTTATCATTATGAAATGCCTATCTTTGTTACTCATTACCTTTTTCAAAAAAAATATTAAAGTTTTTTTTTTTTTTTTTTTTTTTTTTCTGATATAAGTGTGGTTACATCCACTTTTCTCTGATACCATTTGCTTGGAATATCAATATCCACCCTTTTACTTTGAGACTATATTTGTCCTTGTAGCTGAGATAAGTGTCTTGGAGGCAGCATATGGTTGTTGTTTTTTTCTTTTTTTTGATCCAGTCTATGATTCTGTGCCTCTTTATTGGTGAGTTCAGCCTATTTACATTTAGGGTGATTATTGATATATGATGATTTCTTATTGTTCTATCTTTTGTTTTCTGGTGGTTTGGTGTCTCCATTTTGTTGCTGTCAGTTATTTCTGTGTGGTGATAGTCTATGATTTTTTTCCCCTCTGTTCCTCTTTTTATATGTTATATGTATCTCATTTCTGGATTTTTTCTTTGGCGGTTTATGTAAAGAAATTTTAAGTTTATGTAAAATAAATTTTCATATATACCGTATTCCTTGTTCTTCAGCATTCTTTATCTCCATTCCCCTTTGCAGGTTTAGTCCTTAATCTCTCCCATTTTGTTTTTTCTTTTTTTCCCTTTTTTACATTTTTTAAATTAGTTTCAGATGCACAAAACAGTGTAATAGTTAGACATTTATAATTTATATCACTCACACAGTGACAACCTCCCTCCCGCATCCACTACCCCTCTGACATTGCACACGTCACTACATTTCCACTGTCTCTATTCCTAATGCTGTACTCCACTTCTTGTAACTATATATGTATATGTAATTGTAGTTGACATTCATTATTGTTCAGCTTCAGCTTCAGGAGTACAGTGCAGTGATCAGGAATCTACATCATCCCTGAGGTGGTCTCCCTAATGAAACAACTATCCATCGGATACCCTACAAAATCTTTACAACATTATTGATTAAATTCCCCAAATTGATTTTCGTATCCCCGTGGCAATCTTGTGGTTACCGACTGTGCTTTCTAATACCCTCATCGCCTCCCCCATCTAGCAACACTCAGTTTTTCCTCTATGTCTTTGGAACTGTTTCTGATTAGTTCATTCATTTATTCTTTTCTTTAGATTCCACATATAAGTGAGATTATATGGTATTTGTCTTTCTCTGACTTATTTCACTTAGCATAATGTTTTCTAGGTCCATCCATGTTGTTGCAAATGGTAAGATTTCTTTCTTCTTTATGGCTGCATAATACTCCATTGTATAAATGTACCACAGTCTCTTAATCCAGTTGTTGACCGATGGGCATTTCGGTTGTTTCCATGTCTTGGTTATTGTATATAGTGCTGCAATAAACATAGGAGTGCATACATTCTTTTGAATTAGAGTTTTGGATTTCTCTGGATAGATACCCAGGAGTGGAATTGCTGGGTCATAAGGTAGTTCCATTTTCAGATTTTTGAGATACCTCCATACTGTTTTCATAGTGGCTGCACTAAACTGCAATCTCACCAACAGTTAACAAGGGTTCCTTTTTCTCCGCATCTCCGCCAGCACTTATTGTTTGTTGATTATTGATGATAGCCATTTTGACTGGGGTGAGGTGGTATCTCATTGTGGTTTTTATTTGCATTTCTCTGATGGTTAGTGAGGTTGAGCATTTCTTCATATATCTGTTTAACATCTGTATGTACCTTTTAGAAAAATGTCTCTTCATGTCCTCTGCCCATTTTTTAATTGGGTTGTTTGTTTTTTTGGAGTTGAGTTGAGTTTTTTATAAATTTGGGATATTAACCCCTTATCGGATATATCATTGGCAAATATCTTCTCCCATTCAGTAGGAACCATTTTTGTTTTACTGATGGTTTCTTTTGCTGTGAAAAATCTTTTTACTTTGATATAATCCCACATGTTTATTTTTTCTCTTACTTCCCTTGCCCAAGGGGATATATCAGTAAAAATCTTACTTTGGGTAATGTCTGTGAAGTTTCTTCGTATATTTTCTTCTAGGAATTTTATGGTTTCAGATCTTACATTTAAGTCTTTAAGCCATTTTGAATTTATTCTTGCATATGGTGTAAGGAGGTGATCCAGCTTCATTTTTTTTGCATGTGTCTGTCCAGGTTTCCCAGCACCATTTATTGAATAGACTGTCTTTACCCCACCATATATTCTTGCTTCCATTGTTGTCAATTAAATGACCATATAGGCATGGATTTATTTCTGGGCTTTCTATTCTGTTCCATTGATCTATGTGTCTGTTTTTATGGCAGTACCATGCTGTTTTGATTACTGTAGCCTTGTAGCATAACTTGATGTCAGGTGTCATTATACCTTCCACTTTGTTCTTATTTCTCAAGATTGCTAAGGCTATCCATGATCTTTTATGGTTCCATATAATTTTAGGATTATATGTTCTATTTCTGTGAAAAATGTCCTTGGTAGTTTGATAGGAATTGCGTTGAATTTGTATATTTCTTAGGCAGTATGAACATTTAAAAAAAATTTTTATTAGTTTCAGGTGCACAATACAAAGCACTACTTAGACGTTTATCATTTATATCCGTCACACTGTGTGAACCCCCCTTCCCCCATCCACTGTCCCTCTGACATCGCACAGAGCCATTACATTTCCACTGTCTCTATTCCTAATGCTGTACTCCGTTTCCTGTAACCATATACATACATATATAAATATATATATATATATATATATATATATATATATATATATATATATATAATTATAGTTGTCATTCAGTATTGTTCAGCTTCAGGTGTATTGTGCAGCGATCAGGCATCTACATCATCCCTGAGGTGGTCTCCCAAATGGGACACGTGTCGATTGGATACCCTACAAAATCTTTACATTATTGATTACGTTCCCCAAATTAATTTTCAAAACCCTGTGGCCATCTTGTGATTACTGACTATTTTCTAAACCCCTCACCTTCCCTCTTATCCGCACCCCTCCCCGCCCATCTAGCAACCCTCAGTTTTTCCTCTATGTCTCCAAAACTGTTTCTGATTAGTTCATTCACTTATTCTTTTCTTTAGATTCGCATATAAGTGAGATCATATGGTATTTGTCTTTCTCTGACTGACTTATTTCACTTAACATATGTTCTTTAGGTCCATCCATGTTGTTGCAAATGCTAAGATTTCTTTCTTCTTTATGGCTGCGTAATACTCCATTGTATAAATGTACCACAGTTTCTTAATCCAGTCATCTACCGATGGGCATTTCGGTTGTTTCCATGTCTTGGCTATTGTGTATAGTGCTGCAGTAAACATAGGCGTGCATAAAGATATTTGAATTGGAGTTTTGGATTTCTCCGGATAGATATCTATGAGTGGGATTGCTGGATCATAAGGTAGTTCCGTTTTCAGAGTTTTGAGATACCTCCATACTGTTTTCCATAGTGGCTGCACCAATCTGCATTCCCACCAACAGTGCACAAGCATTCTCTTTTCTCCACATCCGCTTCAGCACTTGTTGTTTGTTGACTTATTGATGATAGCCATTTTAACTGGGGTGAGGTGGTATCTCATTGTGGTTTTTATTTGCATTTCTCTGATGGTTAGTGAGGTTGAGCATTTCTTCATATGTCTGTTTGCCATCTGTATGTCCTTTTAAAAAAATGTCTCTTCATATCCTCTGCCCATTTTTTAATTGGGTTGTTTGTTTTTTTGGAGTTGAGTTGAGTGAGTTTTTTTATAAATTTGTGATATTAACCCCTTATCAGATATATCATTGGCAAATATCTTTTCCCATTCCGTAGGATCCCTTTTTGTTTTATTGATGGTTTCCTTTTCTGTGAAAAAGCTTTTTAGTTTGATGTAATCCCACATGTTTATTTTTTCTCTTACTTCCCTCGCGCGAGGGGATATATCAGTAAAAATCTTACTCCGGGTAATGTCTGTGAAGTTTCTTCCTATATTTTCTTCTAGGAATTTTATGGTTTAAGATCTTACATTTAAATCTTTAAGCCATTTTGAATTTATTTTTGTATGTGGTGTAAGGAGGTGATCCAGCTTCATCTTTTTGCATGTGTCTGTCCAGGTTTCCCAGCACCACTTATTAAATAGACTGTCTTTACCCCACCGTACATTCTTGCTTCCATTGTCATAGGTTAAATGGCCATATAGGCATGGATTTATTTCTGGACTCTCTATTCTGTTCCATTGATCTATGTGTCTGTTTTTATGCCAGTACCATGCTGTTTTGATTACTGTAGCCTTGTAGTATAATTTGATGTCAGGTATTGTTATACCTCCCACTTTGTTCTTATTTCTCAAGATTGCTGAGGATATCTGGGGTCTTTTGTTGTCCCATAGAAATTTTAGGATTATATGTTCTATTTCTGTGAAAAACATCGTTGGTAGTTTGATAGGAATTGCGTTGAATATGTATATTGCCTTAGGCAATATGGACATTTTAACTATATTAATTCTTCCTATCCATGAACATGGTATGTGTTTCCATCTATTTGTATCTTCTTTCATTTCTCTCTTCAGTGTCTTATAATTTTCTGAGTACAGATCTTTTACTTCTTTGGTTAAATTTATTCCCAGGTATTTTATAGTCTTTGGAGCAATTGTAAATGGGATTGCTTTTTTAATTTCTCCTTCTGATGTTTTATTATTGTATATACAAATGCAACTGATTTCTGAATATTAATTTTGTTGTCAGAGGTGTGTTGAAGTCCCCTACTATGATAGTTTTACTGTTGATCTCTGTCTTTATGTCAGTCAACATCTGTTGTATATAATTAGGCGCTCCTATGTTGGGTGCATAGATGTTTACTAGGGTTATGCCCTCTTGTCGGATCAATCCCTTTATTATTATGTAGTGCCCATCTTTGTCTTTTAATATATTCTTCAGTTTAAAGTCTATTTTATCAGATATAAGTATTGCAACTCCAGCTTTTTTCTCATTTCCATTTGCATGAGATATCTTACTCCAACCCTTCACTTTCAGCCTGTGGGTGTCTTTTGGTCTGAGACGAGTCTCTTGTATACAGCATATACAAGGGTCTTGCTTTCTTATCCACTCAGCCACCCTATGTCTCTTGATTGGAGCATTTAATCCATTTACATTTAAAGTGATTATTGATAGGTACATAGTTATTGCCATTTTTCTTTGTCTGTGGTTAGATTGTTTTCATCTTTCTTCCGTTTACAGAAGCCCTTTTAATATTTCCTGCAATGCTGGCTTGGTGGTAATAAATTCCTTTAGCTTATTCTTTTCTGGGAAGCTGTTTATCTCTCCTTCAATTTTAGATGATAACCTTGCTGGATAAAGCAATCTAGGTTGTAAACCTTTGTTTTCCATCATTTTAGGTATCTCCTGCCATTCCCTCCTGGCCTACAAGGTTTGTATAGAAAAGTCATTTGAAAGTCTTACAGGAGTTTCCTTGTATGTAACTCGCTGTCTTTCTCTTGTTGCTTTTAGGATTCTCTCTTTGTCTTTAACCTTTGCCATTTAAATTATAATGTGTCTTGGTGTGGACATGTTTGGGTTTATCCTGGTTGGAACTCTCTGCACTTCCTGGGATTGTGTGTTGGTTTCTTTCACCAGGTTAGGGAAGTTTTCAGACATTATTACTTCAAATATGTTCTCGATCCCTTGCTTCCTCTCTTCACCTTCTGTTATTCCTATCATGCGCATGTTGTTGCGCTTGATGTTATCCCAGAGGTCTCTTAAACCATTTTCATTGCTTTTTCTTTTTTTTCTTTTTGTTGTTCCGTTTAGGTGATCTCTGCTAACTTGTCTTCTAAGTCACTGATTCGATCCTCTGCTGCATATAACCTGCTGGTAATTCTTTCAAGTGTGTTCTTTATTTCAGTTTTTGTATTCATTACTTCTCACTAGTTGTTGATTATGATTTCTCTATCCTTGTTTATGTCGTCACTAAGCTCTTAAACATTCTTATCATCAGTGTTCTGATCTCTGTCTCTGATAGTTTGGTTACTTCTATTTCATTTGGTTCCAATTCTGGAGGTTTCTTCTGTTCTTTTATTTGGGACATGTTTCTTTGTTTCCCATTCTCTCTGACTCTCTGTGTTTTCTTTGATGTATGAGGTAGATACCCTAGGGTTCTTTGTTTTTTCTGTGTTATCTTATGTAGTATGTGACCTTTATATTTGGCTCCAAAGGTGACTCTTGCATTGTGTATATTGTCCTGTTAAAGTTAATCTTTACTTGCTTTTGGCCTGTCAGTAGATGGGACTGACTCCTAGGCTGACTAGTTGTAGGACTTGGCTCTGCCAACAGTGGATGTTCTGCTGCATGATGGTTGACTGCTCAAATGAGGCTTGGCCCTTATGTGCTCTTGTGCCTGTAGAGAATTCCCTCTGGGTGTGTCACTTATAGGTCATACCCGGTAGTACTCTGGTTTGGTCTATGTTGAATCTTGTGCCTCTTGAGCTGGGCCCTGGTATAGGGCAATCTCAGAACAAAGCAAATCACCAAGCACAACAACAATGACAACAAAGAAAAAACCAAATACGCTCACATGTAAAAACAACTGATAACCCCACTCAACACAGGTGAAAGTTTCAAAAATACAATAAGACAACAAAACAAAAAAGGAACACCAGTGTTGGCTTAAGCCCACCAAGTAATCTCCAGGTTGTCCTCTGCTGTACCAGAGAGTCCTCTGTGTCTTGTGCAGGCAGAGCCGGTCACCTGGTGCTCAGAGTGACCCTGGGACTGCAGTTCTAGATGAGTGGGGCTGTGGGGTCTGGATGGTAGTTTTTACAAAGTCAGTGCAGTTTCTGCTCTTTCCTGCACATATGCACACTGAGAGTAACACCACCAGCCCTGTGCCCAGGTCTCCTGTGTTAGGGCACTTCTTTCGTGTGTGTGTGTGTGTGTGTGTGTGTGTGTGTGTGTGTGTGTGAGGGCAGGAGATTTCTGAGCTGCTGAAAGCCCAGAGCTGAGTCTGCTGCCTACTCCTGATCCCTGGGCATGTCTCCGCAGTTGTAATTGCCCTGTCCCTAAGCAGGCCAGAAAAGGTGGGGGCTGGAGATGGAGGAGTCTTCTCTCTTCCAGCCCAGCAGTATCACACTCTTCCCAGCCTCTTTTCTGGGTCAGAGCTGCAGGCCTGGTCCTCCCAGATTCTGAGCGCTACTGCTCCTCTGTAATCTGACACTACTCCTCAGTTCAGGGTCCAGCTTGAGTCTCTGGAAGGGCGGGGGTAGGATTGGGAGAGTGGAGAGAGAGGCCCAGATATGGTGTTTACATCCTTTGTCAGACCTAGGGCCCAGCTGGAGGTCTCAGCTGAGGTTACTACCTCAAATGCTGGATATGCTGCTCTCTCGGCAGGAGAGATCAGCTGTGGGACACAGGGAAAGAGCCCACCTCTTGGCTCTTGAGGTCTCTGTTCTGTCCTGGCATCCCCGCGTCTCTGCAGCCACAGATGCGGGCCACGTCTCAACTCAGCTCCCTTCCCTCTTCCACTGCTCACCGAATTTGCCCACCTTCAAGTAATCCTCGTAGGAGTCTCTTAGCTGTTCCACGTGATGAGCAGAGAGTCCTGTGATGGGTTATAGATGTTCAGTTTGTGGTAAGTTCCGGAGGAGAACTCAAGAAGACCACCTTGCTGCCACCATGTCTATGACGTCACTCCAATGACTTCTTTCTTTACCCTCAGCTGCAGCTTGCAGTCATGGTGACATCCCACACAGATGGCCAATGGGAACTGGGCTGCCAGACACGGAGGCCAAGATTACAGGTCCAACCAGAGCCATTCTGCACCCATGGAGCCCATTTTATGTTTTTGTTGTCACAAGTTATCCCTACTTATTTTGTGAGTTGATTTCTGAGTTGCAGTAGCAAGTTGTCTTTTTCTTCTTTTATCTTTTTTTTAATGTTTTTTTTTCTTTACCCTTTATGTTACATTTAAGTGTATAGTGCCCTATTTTGTGAAAGTGTTGCCATTTCCTGCTTCTTCTGTCTGTTCATAATACTGCTCATGGTTTTCTATTCATTTGATATTTTGGTTTAGGTCAAATATCCCCCTTCAGTATTTCTTTAATACAGGTCATTTGTTAGAATATTCCCCCAGTTTCTGTATGTTTGGAAAGGTCTTTATTCCTCCTTCATATCTAAAGGATATCTTTGGGGATATATTATTCTTGGCTCATAATTTCTCTCTTTCAATAGTTTGAATATTTGGTTCCATGCCCTCCTGGCTTGTAGAGTTTCTGCTAAAAAATATGATGATAACCTAATGGGCTTTCCTTTGTGGGTTACTGTCTTCTTTTCCCTGGCTGCCTTGAAGGTTGTTTCTTTGTCATTAGTTTTTGACAGCTTCAATACAATATGCATTGGAGAAAGCCTGTTGGGATTGAAGTAGTTAGGTGTTTTATTTTCTTCTTGAATTTGAGGATCCAGTTCTTTCCACAAGTTTGGGAAGTTCTCATCAACTATTTGTTTGAATATACTCTCTGTTCCCTTCTCTCTTTCCTCTCCTTCTGGTATACCATTAATTCTAAAGTTGCTCTTTCTGATGGAGTCAGAAAGTACTTGTAGAGTGATTTCATTTCTTTTAACTATTAAGTCTCTACTTCCATCTGTGTCATTTCCATATTTCTATCTTCGATGTCACTAGTTCTTTCCTCCATCTGATCAGCTCTATTACGTGAGCTGGCTATTTCATTCTTCATTTCTTTTACTGAGCTCTTAATCTCCAAAAATTCTATTTGTTTCTTTATTAAAATTGCATTCTCTTTGATAAAATGTTCATTTGTTCTTTGATTGTGCTTCTGTGTTCATTAAACTGCCTATCTGTGTTTTTTTGCATCTGGTTGAGTTTTTTCGGAACTGAAATCTTGAATTCTGTGTCACTTAAGTCACATATGTCCATGTCTTTCAGTTCATTTTCTGGAGACTTTTCATTTTCTTTCTGAGCTGTCTTGTTACCCTGGTTATTCATAGCAATCAGTGAATTATTATGTCTCTTCCTGGGCATCTACAGGAGGGGGTTCTGCAGCAGGTTGATGTAAAATGGTCTTCCTTTTGCTTTTCAGTAAGTGTTGCTGGAATGTTTTATTTTCTCTCCCACTGCCTTTGGTTTTTTCTCACACTGTAGTATTATATTTTCTGTTGCACTCTTCCAGCTTCTCACGTGATGGGGTGTCCCTGCAAGGTGGGTTTCTCCTCTGGAAGCAGGTCGCCTGAATCTCAGGGCACTGCCTTCATGGGAGGATGTGGTGGGCCATCGTGTTCCGAGCTCCTGAATTCCCAACGCTCCCTCTGCAACCCGATGCACAGCCTGTGTGTCCCAGCAGCTCTGGTTGCTCCTGCAGGGATACACCCAGTATAGTTGCAGTGGGTGGTCTGTGAGAGGAAGCTGGTGCATTTGTGGCTTTGAGCAATTGCGACTACCAGCCCACAGTTGTCTTGTGTTTACAGATACTTCTCTTTCACTAGAATTAGTTGCGATGTGAGTCTGTGGCTGTGGAGCTGTCGCTGCAGTTCTCAGAGCTGTAGATATTCTGTTCTTTAATCTGACACTGCTACAGTTTCTTCTGGTGCCTGCTTTTAATACTGGGAGGATGGAGGTGGGGTAAGCTCTGGGAGGGTACAGGGATGAGGCCAGGCTCTGTGTCTTTGGTTTCTGTTTTCTGCCTGGCAGTGAGGGCTTATACCACTGTTCTTACCCTTCTGTATTTGTTCTTTGCTCAGAGGTCTCTGCTATGAACACTGGATTCAGCCGTACTTTATGCTGATCTGTCAGGCAGAACCGTGGGCCATAGGGCTTGAACCTGCAGCATGCATTCTTCCCTCTTCCCTGACTGCACTGAGCTCCAGACTGCACCCTGTGGCTTGCAGCCCACATCTGTACACTTCCCCCTTCTCTCCTCCCTTGCTGCCCAATTTGCCCACTTTCAGATGGTTTGATATGAGGATGTCTCAGACATGCTAGTGTGTTGCTTGGGTTATCCTTTGTTGAATTACAGCTGTTCAATTTGTTGTAACTTCCAGGGGAGATTTCAAGAAAAACTCCTCACACTGCCATTTTTGTGATGTAATTTACCCAATGCCAGTTTTTATTCACAGCTGCTTCCAGGAGCATCATTTCCTTTACAATTGTTATTATTGTTGTTGACTACTCTTGTTAGGAAAGAAATTGACTGAAAGAGAACTAATCCATGCCCACCTTCAAGAAACATTGGCTTTCAATGAATGACCTGGTCAATTTCAACTGGGGAGCCTCTGACCAGAAGTATATAACATAATATTAGATATTATAAAATAAATTATTTTAGATAAATGTTTTATAATTACTCATTGTTATTCAGGCGTCTCCTTCTTTGTAGGAATTGACAGTGAAAGTATAAAGGTATTTTTAATATTCTGGAGAAATGTGTTCATTTTCTGTTTTAGAAAGGTTAAAATTATTTTCTCAATTTTTTTACTTGGGTCCAAAAAATAAGACTAGCTATAGTTAAAGGCCTTCCTTCTTTTCCATCATAGGCAGTCTCTTCCTAAAACGTCTAGGGCTTCAGAACCACCTGGCCTGCTGCCCTGCCCATCCTTGGTGGGAAAGCCAGTCTGGACCAGGAGGTCAGGTGTCCCCCCTCACCTCTCTGGGCTCTGCACTGCCAGGGGCTCTGCATCTTGGGAATCTCTTCACAGCCTGGGGATCAATTTGATTTATATAAGGTTGTATGTTCTTTTGTAAATATGATGATGCCTTTCAAGTAACAGTTTTTGCCTTGTGCTTAAATAGTCCATGCTGTGTCTCAGGCAATGACCTGGAGTGGGAGGAATGCTGTATTCCACAGCTTGAAAAAATATTGCCTGGCACCTCCCCCCACCCTTAACTCTGCAATATTCTCTTAGACCTCCAGTCTGGGGTTTTGGGTGGATAATTCAGATAGAGGGATTTGAAACCTTCTTAGGAACTTTGCTTTAATATGGGTGGGCAAATAAATCTAGGTTCCTAGTAAGAAAATCTGGGTTCTCTTTGCTGGGAAATTGAGATATTTCAGATTATGCTGCCTGACACAGAGCACATTACCAGGAGTAGCCTCTCTAGATTAGTCTAATCAACATGGTACATGGCCACCCCCCCATTTTCCTGCTTCCCTGGCATCGCATTTGTTCATCTGGAACTCATCACCAAAGAACAGCTAGAGCTGTTAGACATTTCCAAGATTCTAATCTGTTGAGTAATTCATTTTCTGGAACTGTGGCTAATCTTGATTGAGAAGTGATCAAGTTTGATCTTCTTACTAAGAAACAGGAATTTTCAACCTCTCAATAGAAAAATGTTATGTGCTAATAGATTCTTTTGGCCACTATGGCTCTCCATGCTGCTCATCTGTATGTGACAGTATAAAGCAGTAATCTTGGGATAATATTCTGTGGTTCTATAACATTAGGCATAAATGTCTATGACATTAAGTAATTGATATTTTCTAGTCACAGACAAGGAGCCATGATAGTATGATAGAAGGTGCCCAGAAGACACGGGCTCATGTCCTTGCTCTGACATTCAATAGCTCTGTGATAGAGGTGAATAAGCTGCTTTGGGTCTGTTAGCGCTGTTGTAAAATGAGGGGCTTGAACTGTCTTCCGAGTTCACTTCCAGGTACAAGTCTCTGAGTTTGATTGAGTGCCCTATTCTGACAGCATTTTGCTCAGTGTGATTTGCATAAAAGGAATAATTTGTTAAACAATCATTTTATGCTGCCATCATGTTAGGTAATCTTTCTGGAATCAAGGTGATCTATTAGACTGAAAATCAAGAAGCCAGAATGGGTGTCTTGGCACTTGCTGAAACCTGGCTGAGGGCTCTGGAGCTCTTAACCAGCCTGAACATCTGTGTCCTCATCCTGAAATGACAGCATGGATGAGATAGGCCTCTGAGGCCTACACTAAGTCAGAAACATTTCAATTTCACAGTATCTTTGTGGAAGTCAATTTCACCGATTCTCTTTATCTAACATTATCATTCCCCATTGTATCATAACTTTAAAATTAATATTTATTTAATTCAGTTACAGTTGACATTTAACATTATTTTATACTAGTTTCAGGTGTACAGCGTAGTGGTTAGACATTTATGTAATTTATACAGTGATCACCCCGATCAGTCTAGTACACACCTGGCACTATACATAGTTGTTGCAATATTATTGACTATATTCTCTGTGCTGTAGTTTGCATCCCTGTGACTATCCCTTCACCTTTTTCACTCAACCCCCCACCCCCAATAAGGCAACCATTAATTTGTTCTCTGTATCTTCAGTCTGTTTCTGTTTTTTTTTGTTCATTTATTTTCTTCATTAGAATCCACATATAAGTGAGATCATATGGTATTTGTCATTCTCAATCTGACTTATTTCACTTAATATGATATCCTCCATGTTGTCACAAATGGTGAGGTTTCATTCTTTTTTATGGCGAAATAATATTCCATTGTGTGTATGTACCACTACTTCTTTATCAGATCATCTATTGAGAGGCACTTAGGTTGCTTCAATATGTTGGCTATTGTAAATAGTGCTACAATGGACATAGGGATGCGTATATCTTTTCCAATTAGTGTTTTGGGTTTCTTTGGATAAGTACCCAGAAGTTGAATTGCTGGGTTGTAAGGCAGTTCTATTTTTAATTTTTTGAGGAACCTCCAAACCGTTTTCCACAGTGGCTGCACCAATTTGCAATCACACTAACAGTGCATGAGGTTCCATTTTCTCCTCATCCTCACAACACTTGTTTGTTGGTTTATTGATGATAGCAGTTCTGATAGGTGTGAGGTAATATCTCCAATGTGGTTTTAATTTGTATTTCTTTAATGATTAGTAAGATTGAGCATCTTTTCATATTTATATTGGCCATCTGTATGTCCTTTTTGGAAAAATGTCGATTTAGGTCCTCTGCCCATTTCTTAATTGGATTTTTTAAATTGATTTTAAGTTGTATGAGTACTTTATAAATTTCGGATATTAACCCTTTATCAGATATATTATTGGTGAATATCTTCTGCCGTTCAGTGGACTGTCTTTTTGGTGGTTTCCTTTGCTGTGGAAAAAGTTTTCAGTTTAATGTAGTCCCATTTGTTTACTTTTCCTTTTGTTTCCCTTGCCAAAGGAGATAGATCAGAAAAAACGATTACTAAGAGAAATATCAGACAGTTTATTGCCTACCTTTTCTGCTAGGAGTTTTGTGGTTTTAGGTCTTAAATTTAAGTCTTTAATCCATTTTGTGTTTATTTTTGTATCTGGTATGAGAAGGTGGTCTAGTTTAATTTTTTGCATGTATCTGTTCAGTTTTCCCAACAGCATTTATTGAAGAAACTGTCTTTACACCACTGTATATTCTTGCCTCCTTTGTCATAGATTAAATGACCATATAGGTAGGGGCTTATTTCTGGGATTTCTATTATGTTTAATTGATCTTTGTGTGTGCGTGTTTATACCAATTCCATGCTGTTTTGATTAGTATAGACTTGTAGTATAGTCTGATATTAGGTAACATGATACCTCCAATTTTGTTCTTTACTTTCAAGATTGCTATGGCTATTCAGTGTCTTTTGTGGTTCCATATGAATTTTAAAATTATTTGTTCTGTGAAAAATGTCACTGGTATTTTAATAGGAGTGCATTAAATCTATTGATTGGCTTGGGTAGTATGGACATTTTAAAGATGTTAATTCATCTTAAGTGTGAACAGAGGATATGCTTCCATTTATTTGTATCTTTTTCAAGGCCTTATAGATTTCCAAGTACTGGTCTTTTCCCTCCTTGGTTAAAATTTTTTTCTATGCATTTTATTTTATTTTTTTATGCAATTATAAATGAGATTATTTTCTTAATTTCTCTTTCTGATAGTTGTTTGTTATTGGTGTATAAAAATGCAACTGATTTCTGAATACTAATTTTGTATCCTGCTACCTTACTGAATTCATTTATTAATTCTAATAGTTTTTGGTGGAATCTTAGTATCCTTTATATATATAGTATCATGTCATCTGCAAATAGTGACAATTTTACTGCTCCCTTTCAATTTGGATACCTCTATTTCTTTTTCTTGTCTGATTGTGGTGGATAGGGCTTCCAATACTACGTTGAATAAAATTGGTAAAAGCGGGTGTCACGCCGGGTGCCACGTGGGGTCTCTGATCCAGCTCCCCACATAAGAACGCAGGATAAGGTGAGGCCAAAAAGGAACACCCATGAGCCATAGATAGGGGAGTCATACCACTATATTCTCACTGGTGGCTGGGTTGAAGACACAGAAGCAGGAGCCACACTATCCATAACCTGCCATCCACTTCTTTCTGCCAACCAATCTCACTTGCTAGCTGCAATCCGCTCTTGCTAGCTCAGCCACCACCTCCTTGCTAGGACCCATTTTTCTGCTAGCATAGCCATGGCAGTTATATTAGTGGCCAATGGCTCACTGGTTACAGCTGATGGCCAACTAGCCACAGCTGATGGCCGTCCAATAACACTTGATGGCTATTTACTACCTGAGACAGCCCCTTTCCACATGAGGCCGAGAGCCTGGAAACCACTCCTGGCTCTATCCCCACAGTGGGCATCCTTGTCATGTACCTGGTCTTCTGGAGAACGCTTTTAGTTTTTCCCCATTGAGTATGATGTTAGCTGTGGGTTTGTTGTATATGGCCTTTATTATGTTGAGATATGTTCCCTCTAATCCCACTTTGCTGAGTGTTTTTATCACAAATGTATGCTGGATTTTTTCAAATGCATATTCAGCATCTGTTAATATGACCATATGGTTTTTATCTATCATATTGTTTACTTGGCATATAACGTTAATTAATTTGTGAATTTTAAACTGAGTTTGTATGCCTGGTCTCACTTGATCATTGTGTATGATCTTTTTAATGTATTGCTGAATTCAGTTTCCTAATATTTTGTTGAGGGTTTTAGCATGTATGTTCATCAGAGATATTGGTCTATAATTTTCTTTTATTTTTTGGGTAATGTCTTTGCATGGTTTTGGAATCAGGGTAATAGTGGCCTTGTAAAATAAGCTTGGGAATTGTCTTTTTTTTAATTATTGATAGATTTTTTTTAAAAATTTTATTTTATTAAATTTATTGGGGTGACAATTGTTAGTATTTAATTTGCATTTATTTGATTACTGGTAAGTTTAAGTAGTTTTTCTTTAATATTTATTAGAATATAGCTAACATGCAATATAGTAGTTTCAGGTGTACATAATAGTTATTCAGCATTTATATATCTAAAGAAGCTATCACTGTAAGTCCAGAGACCATCTAACATCATACTATGCTATCACAATATTGTTGACTACATTCTCCATGCTGTACATTACATCCCCATGCTTTGTTTTGTACTTGAAAATTTGAATCTCTTATTCTCCTTCACCATTTTCCCTTCTTTTTAAACATTTTCAATTACAGTTGACATTCAGTATTACTTTACATTAATGTTAGGTGTACAGCGTAGTGTTAGAAATTTACATATTTTAAGAAGTGACCCCCTGACTAGTCTAGTACTCACATGGCACTATGTATAATTATTACCATATTATTGACTGCATTCCCTGTGATTTATTTACATCCCCATTATGATTTTATAACTACCAATTTGTACTTCTTTTTTTTTTTTTATTTAATTAGTTTCAGGTGCACAAGACAAAGCAAAAAATGGAACTACCTTATGATGCAGCAATCCCACTCCTAGGTATCTATCCGGAGAAATCCAAAACTCCAATTCAAAAATCTTTATGCACTCCTATGTTTATTGCAGCACTATATACAATAGCCAAGACCTGGAAACAACCGAAATGCCCATCAGTAGATGACTGGATTAAGAAACTGTGGTACATGTATACAATGGAGTATTACGCAGCCATAAAGAAGAAAGAAATCTTACCATTTGCAACAACATGGATGGACCTAGAGAACATTATGTTAAGTGAAATAAGTCAGAAAGAGAAAGACAAATACCAATTTGTACTTCTTAATGCTTTCACCTTTTTCATTCTGTCCCTCAGGATAATCACTGGGAGACAGGTAATTATCTTCAGATAATTACCCAGAAGTGGGATTACTGGGTCCTTCTGTGTCACTTATTATAATCTTTGTTTTAAAGTCTAGTTTGTCTGGTACAAGTGTTGCTACTACAGTTTTTTTTCATTTTCATGAAATATCTTTTTCCCGTCTGTTTACTTTCAGTTGGTGTGTTCTTTTGATCTGAAGTGAGTCTCTTGTGGAAAGCATATGTAAGGGTCTTATCCATTTAGCCATGCTATCATTTGATTGGAGCATTTAATCCATTTACATTTAAAGTAATTGTTGCCCTGATGAAAGGTACTAGATAGATGAGAAGAAAGGGGTGGCAGTGGGCTGTGACCCCTTGATGTTCTGGATGAAAAGGTGCTGGTGAAAAGGAGGTAGTCCCGGTGGAAGACTTGGCTTGGGGGTCAGTCTGCCAAAGGAGGGAAGCCTCTTCCACCCTCAGTTCCCTAGGGGTCTTCCCCTCTCCTCTCCATCTGCCCCTCCTCTGCAGGAAGCGTTCCTGGCTATGAGGTCTTTGAAGTGTTGCTGAAGCCCCCAGGCCAGCCTTTCCCCTCCACCACTCCCTCTGAGGGAGTATAACCTTTGGTCCCTGTGGGCATCCACGCCCTTTTAAGTAGGGGGCATCAGATTTCGTCTCCCTTGTCCACATTGGTCTCAGGGAACAAAGCCTTAGGGCTGACATCTCCTCACTTCTTCCCAGATCCAATTTTAGGGACTTTAATCCTTTGGGGTGCTGTGTGTGTTTATGTGATGTGTTTGTGTGCATGCCTAAAGGTCTAGTGTAACTGTTGATCGCCAGCACTTCTGTAGTCGAGTCTTGGGTCTCTAAATCGTGTAGGTCTCTAAGAACATGTGTGGGTCTGGCTGGCAAGTACGTGAGGGTCCAGTGGTGAGGCCAGATGAGGCTGGGAGTCAGTGTGTGTCTGGGTGCCTTGGTGTGCCTCTAAGAGAAGTCCCTGTGCGTGTGTGTGAAAAAAATAGTAATTATTTATAGATATGTAGTTATTGCCATTTTATTATTCATATTTTCTCTCTCTCTCTCTCTCTCTCTCTCTCTCTCTCTCTCTCTCTCTTTCTTCCTTTTTATTTTAAAGAAATCCCTCTAGCAGTCCTCGTAATACTGGTTTGGTGGTAGTGAAATCCTTTAGCTTTTTCTTGTCTGGGAAGTTCTTTATCTGTCCTTCGATTCTCAACAATAGTTTTGCAGTGTAGAGTAATCTTGATTTGTATGTCTTTGCTTTTCATCACTTTGAATATATCCTGCCAAACCCTTCTGGTCTTCAAAATTTCTGTTGAGAAATCAGCTGATAACGTTATGGGAGCTCCCTTGTAAGTAAATAGTTGTCTTTCTCTTGCTACTTTTAAGATTCTCTCTTTGTCTTTAACCTTTGGCATTTTAATTATATATCTTCATATGGGTCTCTTTGGGTTCATTTGTTTGAGACTCTCTGGACTTCCTGGACTTGTATATCTGTTGTATTTCCTTCTCCAGGTGAGGGAAGTTTTCCATCATTATTTCTTCAAATATGTTTGCAATTCCTTGTTTTCGGTCTTCTCCTTCCAGTACCTCTATGATGTGAATGTTGGTACGCTTGATGTTGTCTCAAAGGTCCCTTAAACTCCCTTCAGTTTTTTGATTCTTTCTTCTTTTTGTTGTACTGATTCGGTTTTTTCCACTACCTTATATTATAAATTGCTGATTCGATCCTCTGCTTCTTCTAATCTACTCTAGATTCCCTCTAATGTATCCTTCATTTCAGTTATTATAGTCTTTATTTCTGGCTCGTTCTTTTTTTATGTTTTCTATCTCTATTTTTTAAAATTAGTTTCAGGTGTGAAAACAATGTAACAGACATTTACACCTCTCACAATGTGTTAGCCCCTCCCCCAATCTATCACCCCTCTGACATCATATATAGCTGTTACAATTCCATTGATTCTATTCCCTATGCTGTGCTCTATATCCTGTGATTATATATTAAATTATGGTTGACATTCAATATTATTCAGCTTCAGCTTCAGGTGTACAGTGCAGTGGTCAGGCATCTACACAGTCCATGAAATGGTCTCCCTAATAAGACAAGTGTCCATCGGATACCTTACAAAATCTTTAAACGTTATTGATTGTATTCCCCAAACTGTCTTTCATATCCCTGTGGCAACCTTGTGACAACAAATTTGTGCTTTCTAATCCCCTCACTTTCTGCCTCATCCGCATCTCCTCCCAACTATTAACCACCAGTTTTTCCTGTGCGTCTCTGAGACTATTTCTTTTTAGTTTGCTCATTTATTCTGTTCTTTAGATTCCACATATAAGTGAGATCCTATGGTATTTGTCTTTCTCTGTCTGACTTATTTCACTTAGCATAATGTCCTCTAGGTCCATCCATATCATTGCAAATGGTAAGATTTCCTTTTTCTTTATGGCTGAGTAATACTCCATTGTATAAATGTACCACAATTTCTTAATCTATTCATCTGCTGATGGGCATTTTGGTTTTTTCCATGTCTTACCTATTTTGAATAGTGCTGCAATAAACATAGGGGTGCACATATTTTTTTCAAATTAGTGTTTTGGTTTTCTCTGGATAGATACCTAAGAGTGGAATTGCTGGTTCATAAGGCTGGGTCACTTACAGTTTTTTGAGATACCTCCATACTGATTTCCACAGTGGCTGCACCAATCTACAATTCCACCACCAGTGCACAAGCGTTCCCTTTTCTCCACATCCTCACCAGCACTTGTTGTTTGTTGATTTATTGATGATAGCCATTCTGACTGTAGTGAGGTGGTATCTCATCATGGTTTTTATTTGCATTTTTCTAATGATTAGTGAGGTTGAGCATTTTTTCATATGACTGTTTGCCATCTGTATGTCCCATTTAGAGAAATGTCTCTTCATGTCTTCTGCCAATTTTTAATTGGATTTTTTTGGTGTTTTTTTTGGGGGGTTGAGTTGAATGAGGGTTTTATAATTTTGCATACTTACCTCTTATCAGATATATCATTAACAAATATCTTCTCTCATTCCATAGGATGCCTTTTTGTTTTATTGATAATTTTCTTTACTGTGAAAAAGCTTTTTAGTTTGATGTAATCCTATATATTTATTTTTTCTTTTAGTTCTCTCACCTGAGGGGATATATCAGTAAAAATATTACTAAAGGTAATGTCTGCAAATTTACTTCCTATATTTTCTTGTAGGAGTTTTATACTTTCAGATCTTACATTTAAGTCTTTCATCCATTTTGAATTTTTCTCAAGTATGGCATGTGTCAGTCCAGTTTTCCCAGCACCCCTTATTGAGCAGACTGTCTTTACCCTAATGTAAGTTCTTGCTTCTATTGTCATAGATTAAATGACCATATAGGCGTGGGTTTATTTCGGGGTCCACTATTCTCTTCCATTGATCTATGTGTCTGTTTTTATGCCAGTACCATGCTGTTTTGATTACTATAGACTTGTAGTATAATTTGATGTCAGGTAGCATGATACCTCTTACTTTGTTCTTATTTCTCAATTTTGCTGTGGCTATTCAGGGTCTTTTATGGTTTCATATAAACTTTAGGATTATATGTTCTATTTTTGTGAAAAATATCTATCTATTATTAAGATTATATGTTCTTTTTTTGTGATTGATATTTTGGTAGGAATTGTTTTCAATCTATATATTGCCTTAGGTAGTATGAACATTTTAACTATATTAATTCTTCCTATCCATGAGCATACTATGTGTTCCCATTTATTTGCATCTTCTTTGATTTCTCTCTTCAGTGTCTTATAATTTTCTGAATATAGGTCATTTGCTTCTTTGGTTAAATTTATTCCTTTGTATGTTATTATTTTTGAAGCAATTGTAAATGGGATTGTTTTCTTAACTTCTCTTGATAGTTTATTATTGGTATATACAAATGCAACTGATTTCTGAATATTAATCCTGCTACTTTACTGAATTCATTTATCAGTTCTAATAGTTTTTTGGTAGACTCATTGGGGTTCTCCACATACAGTATGTCATCTGCATATAATGACAATTTTACTTCCTCCTTTCCAATTTGGATGCCTTTTATTTCTTTTTGTTGTCTTATTGCTGTGGCTAGAACTTCCAGAACTTGGTTGAATAAACGTGGTGAATGGGAATGGTTTTGAGTATGATGTTAGCTGTGGGTTTTTCATATATTACTTTTATTATGTTGAGATATGATCTCTCTATTCCCACTTTGCTAAGAGTTATCATTATAAATGGCTGCTGGATTTTGTCACGTGCTTTTTCTGCATCTAGTATTCATATAACCGTATGATTTTTATTTTTCATTTTGTTAATGTCGTGTATCATGTTAGTTGATTAGAGGATATTGAACCAACCCTGCATACCAGGAATGAATCCCACCAGATTATGTTGTATGATCTTTTTAATGTATTGCTGAATTCTGTTTGCTAACATTTTGTTGAGGTTTTTTGCATCTATGTTTATTAGGGATATCAGCCTGTAGTTTTATTTTTTTGTAATGTCTTTGTCTGGTTTTGTGATCAGAGTAATAGTGGCTTTGTAAAATTGTGCTTTGGAGCCTTCCCTCCTTCTTCCTTTTTTGGAATAGTTTGAGGAAAATACATGTTAATTCCTTTTTTTTTTTTAAATTAAATGTACAAAACAATGTAATAGCTAGACATTTATACCTCTCACAAAGTGATAACCCCTACCCCCATCTACTACCCCTCTGACATCGCATATAGCTGTTACAGTTCCACTGACTCTATTCCTTATACTGTACTCCACATCTTGTGACTATGTATATATGTTACATATATTAAATTATATGTATTTATATATATTTTATATTATATTTATACTATATATTTATATTATATATTATATTTATATTATGTATTATGTTTATAAAATATTTATATTTATAAAATATATTATATATATGTTTAAATTACATATATTTATATGTATTAAATTATAGTTGACATTCATTATTATTCAGCTTCAGCTTCAGGTGTACAGCATAGTGGTCAGGCACCTACACTGTCCATGAAGTGGTCTCCCTAATAAGACAAGTGTCCATTGGATACCCTACATAATCTATACAACATTATTGATTATATTCCCCAAACTGTCTTGAGTATCAATTTTGTGGTTACCAATTGTGTTTTCTAATCCCCTCAACTTCTCCCTCATCCCTACCTGTCTCATCTAGCAACCCTCAGTTTTTTCTCTGTATCTCTGAGACTGTTTCTGATTAGTTTGTTCATTTATTCTATTCTTTGGATTCTACATATAACTGAGATCATATGGTATTTGTCTATCTCCATCTTACTTATTTCTCTTAGCATAATGTTCTCTAGGTCCATCCATATCATTGCAAATGGTAAGATTTCATTTTTCTTTTTGGCCGAGTAACACTCCGTTGTATAAATGTACCACAGTTTCTTAACCCAGTCATCTACTGATGAACATTTAGGTTGTTTCCATGTCTTAGCTATTGTGAATAGCACTGCAACAAACATAGAGGTGCACAAATCTTTTTGAATTAGCATTTTGGATTTCTCTGGAGAAATATCTAAGAGTGGAATTGCTAGGTCATAAGGTAGTTCCATTTCCAGTTTTTGGAGATGTCTCCATACTGATTTCCATAGTGGCTGCACCAATCTGCAATCCCACCAGCAGTGCACAAGGGATCACTTTTGCCAGCACTTGCTGTTTGTTGATTTGTTGATGATACATATTCTTACTGGAGTGAGGTGGTATCTCATTGTGGTTGTTATTTGCATTTCTCTAATGATTAGTGAAGTTGAGCATTTTTTCATATGTCTGTTTGCCATCTATATGTCCTCTTAGGACATAGATGTTAATTCTTTTTTTTAAATATTTGGTAAAATTCACCTGTGAAGCCATCTTTTCCAGGACTTTTGTTTGTTGGGAACTTGTTGATTACTGATTCAATTTCATTGGTAATAATCAGTCTCTTCAGATTTTCTATTTCTTCTTGATTCAGTCTTGGAAGATTGTAGAAATTTATCCATTTCTTTCTTCTACATTGTCTAATTTGCTGGCATATAGTTGCTCATAGTATTTTCTTAAAATTTTTTGTATTTCTGTGGTATCTGTTATCAATTCTACTCTTTCATTTCTGGTTTTATTAATTTGGGCTCTCTCTCTCTTTTTCTTGGTGAGTCTGGCTAAAGGTTTGTCGATTTTGTTTATCTTTTAAAAAAACCAGCTCTTGTTTATCTTTTTAAAAAACCAGCTCTGATCTTTTGTATTGTTTTTTGGTCTCTGTTTCATTTATCTCCACCCTGATCTTTATTATTTCCTTCCTTGTACTCCCTTTGGGCTTACTTTGTTGTTCTTTTTCCATTTCCATTAGGTGTAAAGTAGACTGTTGATTTGAGATTTTTCTTGTTTCTTTAGGTAGGCCTGCATTGGTATGAATTTCCCTCTTAGGATTGCTTTTGCTGCATCCCATAGATTTTGGGTTGTGTTTTCATTTTCATTTGTTTTGAGGTATCTTTTGATTTCTTCATTGATCTCATTGTTGACCCACTCATTATTTGGTAACATATTATTCAGTCCTCATGTATTTATGTGTTTTCCAGATTTCTTAATATAATTGATTTCTAGTTTCATAGCACTGTGGTCAGAGAAGAAGGCTGATTTCCATCTTCTTAAATTTATTGAGACTTATTTTGTGACCTAGCATGGAAAATGTTCCGTGTGCACTGGAGAAGAATGTATATTCTGCAGCTTTGTGGTGAAATGCTCTAAAAATATCGATTAAATCCAACCAGTTTAATGTGTCATTTAAGGCCACTGCTGCTGTGTTGATTTTCTCTCTGGAGGATCTGCCCATTCGTGTCAACAGTGTGTTGAAGTCCCTGCTATTATAGTGTTACTGTTGATCTCTGTATTTATGTCAGTCAATATTTGTTTTATATATTTAGATGCTCCTATGTTGGGTGTATAAATGTTTACTGTGGTGATATCTTTCTGTTGGATAAATCCCTTTATTATTATGTAGTGCCCTTCTTTGTCTTTTATTATAGTGTTCATTTTAAAGTCTATTTTGTCCGATATAAGTATTGCTACCTCAGCTTTTTTCTCATTTCAATTTGTGTGACATATCTTTTTTCATCCCTTTACATGCTTTCAGTCAGTGTGTGTCTTTTGATCTGAGGTGAGTCTCCTGTAAAAAGCATATGCCTGGGTCTTGTTTTCTTATCCACCCAGGCACCCTATGTCTTTTGATTGAAGCATTTAGTCCATTCACATTTAAAATGATTATTGATAGGTACATATTTATTGCCATTTTGTTATTCGTATTTTCAGTCTTCCTTTGTTAGTTTGTTTTCATTTTTCTTCTGCTTAAAGAAGCCCTTTTTACATTCCTTGCAATGTTGGCTTTCTGGTAATGAATTGCAGTAGCTTATTCTTTTCTGGGAAGCTGTTTATCTCTCCTTCAATTTTAAGTGATAGCCTTGGTACAGCAATCTTGTTTGTAGATCTTCATTTTTCATCACTTTGAATATTTCCTGCCACTCCCTTCTGGCCTGCAAAGTTTCTGTAGAAAAGTCTGCTGATGGTCTTATGGGAGTTCCCTTGTATGTAATCCACTGTCTTTCTCTTGGTGCTTTTAGGGTTCTCTCTTTGTCTTTAACCTTTGCCATTTTAACTATGATGTGTCTTATTTATTTATTTATTTATTTATTTATTTATTTATTTATTTTAACCTTTTTTTTTAAATTAAAGTTTATTGGGGTGACATTATGATATGTCTTGGTGTGGGTCTGCTTGGATTCCTCTTGTTTGGGATTCTCTGCACTTCCTGGGTTTGTATGTAATTTTCCCTCACCAGGTTAGGGAAGTCTTCAGTCATTATTTCTTCAAATAGGTTCCCATTTTTTTCTGGAAAAAATGCATCACCTTTTTATTTTTATTTTTGTAATTAAAGTTTATTGGGGCAACTAGGTTCTTGATCCCTTGCTCCCTCTCTTGTCCTTCTGGTTTTCCTAATGCAAATGTTGTTGTGCTTGATATTGTCTCACAGGTATATTAAAATATTTTCATTGTTTTATATTATTTTTTCTTTTTGTTGTTCTGATTAGATAATTTCTGCTATCTTGTCTTCTAAATCACTGATTCAATCTTCTGATTCATCTAATCTGCTGGTGTGTGTTCTTCATTTCAGTTATTGTATTCTTTAATTCTGACTGGTTATTTTTTATGATTTGTGTATCCTCCTTTATGTTTGGTCTCTTTGTTGAGATTTTCACTAAGTTCCCTAAACATTCTTATAGTAATTTTTCTAAACTCTGTTTCTGATATATTGGTTGCCTCTCTTTCATCTAGTTCCATTTCTGGATGTTTCTTCTGATCTTTTATTTGGGACATGTTTATTTGTTTACTCATTCTGGCTGCCACCCTTTGTTTGCTTTGATGTATTAGGTAGATCACCTATGTCTCTCAGTCTTTGCTGGGTGGTCTCATGTAGTATGTGTCCTTTATATTCGAATTGCACAATCTGTATTATTCTGTGCGTGTGTTCCAGAGGTGTCCTTTGTGTTGTGTGTATTCTCCTATTGAAGTTGAGCTTTAATTGCTTTTGGCTTGTCAGTGAGTAGGATTGATTCTCAGGCTGACTATCTGTGAGACTTGGCTATCCCACAGTGTATGACCTTTCTGTGTGAAGTTTGACCCTTCATTGGAGGCTTGGCCCCTGTAGGCTCTTGTGCCTGTAGAGAATTTCCTTTGGTTGTGCCACTTGTAGTTCCAGCCTTGTAGTGCTCTGTTTTGGTCTGAAGCTGGCCACTGGGTGTATTGTTTCTAGTGTCTCTTGGGTGGGGCTCCTGCTCAGGGCAGTTTTAGCCCTGTCTGTTACTGGCCCATGGCTACCTGGTAGGTGCCTCAAAGTTGTATGTGGTTGACTGCTGCCTGTGCTGGGCCTGGAGACATGTGGTGGTGGCCTCTCTGTGAATTGAGGCTGGCTGCCACCAGTATTTGGGCCCATGAGGCCCAAATGTTGAAAGAGGATCCCTAGGAGCATGTTTCTGGCTAGTTTACTTGGTGTTGATGGTGCATTCAGTGGTGCAGCACCAGCTGGGCAGGATGAAGTTCAAGCGAGGCATAGACTGGTGTTTTTACATTAATGCAGATTCATATCTTATACCAATACCTTGCCTGTGACCCACTTGTACAGCACCCCAAGGGCAGTGCAACCAGCCTCTACCTCAGGCTCGCAAAATCTCAAGAGCTGCTCCCGAGTAGCTGCAGTGTCAGTTTGGTGTCACTGATCGCCACAAAGATCTCTCCAGGGCTCTGTAGACTGTCTGCTACTGTAAAAATACTTTTCTGCAGTTTGTGGGGGTAGGACCAGTCACGCTGATGCCCAGAGTGCCCCTGGCAATGTAGCTATAGGTAGGCGAAGTGGTGTTACAGGGGGCTAAAGGCTGTCAGTGGTTTCTACAAATTCAGTGTAGTCTCACCTCCTGGACCAGTGCTGTGCCCACACCCACCTTGTAAAACAAAACAAATCAAAACCAACCATCATCAACAAAAAACAAATACACCCACAAAAAAAACCCCAAACCACCAACAAACAACAAACAGACAAGAAAAAAAGTACAGAAAACAAAAACAACAGAAAAAAACAAAAAACAGTATAAAAAACAAAAACAAAACAAACAAGAGAAACAACAAAAATGAAAGCAGAAGAAAGAAAAAAAGAAAAAGGAACAAAAAGATGAAAAACAAAGAAAAAAGGAAATAATAAAGGGGGAAGAAAAAAGAAAAGGAATAAAAGAAAAAAAAAACAGAAAAAAATTTAAAAATGTCCACCCGCTTTTGTCTGCAGGCAGCCTGTGGGACATAGCCAGTTGACTCAGTACCAGCTGAGCAGAGGGTAAGGACCCAGTGCAGCAAGTGCTGGCCTCCATGTCAGGCTCACAGGCTCCTGAGAGCTGCCCACAATTAGCTGTGGTGGGCTCTGGTGTCATTCTCACCACCAAAAATCTCCACAGGTTACTGCAGGCTGCCTGTTGCTGCAAAAAACCTCCATGGCTTGTGGAGGTGTGTGGGGACAGAGCCCCAGAGAATAGTTTACAGGCTCTCGGCCTCACATGGAAAGGTGCTGGCTCGGCTGTGGCTGATTGGCTGTCGGCTGTGGCCGGTTAGCCAATTGGCCGCTGGTATAACTGCTGCGGCTACGGAGGAGAGCCGAGGACTGCCGAGGACTGCCGAGGATTGCCGAGGATTGCCAAAGAGCCGAGCAGAGCCGAGGAGAGAGGAAGAGAGGAGAGGAACAGAGTGAAGAGAGTGGAGGAGAGTCGTTAGTCGGTTGGCGGAAAGGCGGACAGCAGGTCGTGCGTCCGGTGGGCCCAGCCTCCAGTGAGACCATAGTGGTATGACTCCCCTACCTATGGCTCCGTGGGTGTTCCTTTTTGGCCTCACCATATCCTGCGTTCTTGTGTAGGGAGCGGGAGCAGAGACCCCGCAGGCCGCCCCGCCTGAAAAATGGCACTGCGAGCAGGCCTCCGTGCATGACAAATGGCGCAGCGAGCAGGGTCTCCCGCACAACAAGGTGGGTCTGGACACCAGGTGCCCAGGGTATTCCTGGCAACCAAGCTCTATGTGGATGGGGCAGGCCCCCAGGGAACCACAAGGTGTGTGGTCAGTGGCCCCCACAAAGTCAGAGCAGCGTGTGCTCCGGCACCGGCAACCATTCTACAGAAACACACTAAGAATGCCTTGCCCAGATCGCACCAGCACAGCTTCTGTTCCAAAGTCCTCAGGCAAACAGTCTCTGCCTGTCTCAATCAGCAGCCTGTGGAGCAGGGACAGTGGATCTACAGTCAGGCATTTTCCAGGCAACACTGAACAAACTGATGGAGAGTGGTACCCAAGGCATCAAGCAAGCACACACACCCACGCTGATTCCACAGACCAATGCAGTCCCAAACCTGACCCTTTGTGGGAGGGCTTAATCTTGAAAAAATGGTGCCCTCCTGTAATCCACTCATGTGCAAGCTCTGCACAGGGGGAACAATTGCCCCAGAACCTCCAGCTCCCCTGCCAAAGGCGCTCAGTTCAGGTCTTCCTGGCAGGCTTCTTGGACCCCCAAGGTGCTACTCCCTCTGCCAGAGACCTGGTGAGTACTCTCCAGCGAACAAGTCTGAACTCCAGCTCCACAGGAGGACAACGGGGCCTCTAACTGCTCTCTACTCCACCAGCTCCAGCAGAGTGAGTCCTCGCTGATTTCAACTACCAGCTATTGTGGGACTTTCCTTCCCTGCACAGGATCCCTGGGCTGGGGAACTGGGGCATGGGGCCAGAGGGCCCCTCCTTCAATAGAAGAGGACTCTGGCACTGAGGTGTCCCTTGTGACATTGGCCCTCTCTCTGTGGGCCTGGAGTCAACCTGCATCACATCTCTGTCCCTCCTTCCAGTCTCGACATGGCCTCTTCTTAAATCTTTAGCTTTAGTGGTTTTTTCAGCTAGTTTTCAGATGGATCCCGAGGTTGATTGTTTTTTTTTTTTTTAATTAAATTTATTGGGGTGACAATTGTTAGTAAAATTACATAGATTTCAGGTGTACAATTCTGTATTACATCATCTATAAATCCCATTGTGTGTTCATCACCCAGAGTCAGTTCTCCTTCCATCACCATATATTCGATCCCCCTTACCCTCATCTCCCACCCCCACCCCCCCCTTACCCTCTGGCAACCACTAAACTATTGTCTGTGTCTATGAGTTTCTGTTTCTCATTTGTTTGTCTTGTTCTTTTGTTGTTTTTGGTTTATATACCACATATCAGTGAAATCACATGGTTCTCTGCTTTTTCTGTCTGACTTGTTTTGCTCAGCATTACTCTCTCAAGATCCATCCATGTTGTCACAAATGTTCCTATATCATCTTTTCTTACCGCCGAATAGTATTCCATTGTGTATATATACCACAACTTCTTTATCCATTCATCTATCGAAGGACATTTTGGTTGTTTCCATGTCTTGGCCACCGTAAACAAAGCTGCAATGAACATTGGAGCACACGTGTCTTTATCTCTAAATGTTTTCAGATTTTTTGGGTAGATACCCAGAAGAGGGATTGCTGGGTCATATGGCAATTCTATTCGTAATTCTTTGAGAAACCTCCACACTGCCTTCCATAACGGCTGTACCAGTCTGCATTCCCACAAACAGTGTATGAGGGTTCCTTTTTCTCCACAGCCTCTCCAACATTTGTTGCTATTTGTCTTGTTGATGATAGCCATTCTGACTGGGGTGAGGTGATATCTCATTGTGGTTTTGATTTGCATTTCTCTGATGATTAGTGATGTTGAGCATTTTTTCATATGTCTATTTGCCATTTGTATGTCCTCTTTGGAGAAATGTCTCTTCAAGTCCTCTGCCCATTTTTCAATTGGGTTGTTTGTTTTTTTGTTGTTGAGTTGCATGAGTTCCTTGTATATTCTGGATACTAGCCCCTTATCGGAGGCACTGTTTGCAAAAATCTTCTCCCATTCAGTTGGTGGCCTCTTTATTTTGTCAATGGTTTCTTTTGCTGTGCAGAAGCTTTTAAGTTTCATATAGTCCCATTTGTTTATTTTAGCTTTTACTTCCATTGCCTTTGGAGTCAAGTTCATAAAATGCTCTTTGAACCCAAGGTCCATAAGTTTAGTACCTATGTTTTCTTCTATGCAGTTTATTGTGTCAGGTCTTATGCTTAAGTCTTTGATCCATTTTGAATTAACTTTGGTACATGGTGACAAATAGCAGTCCAGTTTCATTCTTTTGCACGTGGCTATCCAATTCTCCCAGCACCATTTATTGAAGAGGCTGTCTTTGCTCCATTGTATGTTTTAGCTTCTTTGTCAAAAATTATCTGTCCATATTTATGTGGTTTTATTTCTGGGTTCTCAATTCTATTCCATTGGTCTATGTGTCTGTTTTTCTGCCAATACCATGCTGTTTTGATTATTGTAGCCCTGTAGTACAAGCCAAAGTCAGGAAGTGTGATACCTCCATTATTGTTCTTTTTCCTTAAGATTGCTTTGGCTATTCGGGGTCTTTTGTGGTTCCAAACAAATCTGATGATTTTTGTTCTATTTCTTTAAAATATGCCATTGGGATTTTGATGGGGATTGCATTGAATCTGTATATTGCTTTGGGTAATATGGCCATTTTAACTATGTTGATTCTTCCAATCCATGAGCACGGAATGTCTTTCCATTTCTTTGTGTCTTCTTCAATTTCTTTCAAAAATGTCTTATAGTTTTCAGCATATAGGTCTTTCACATCCTTGGTTAAGTTTATTCCTAGGTATTTTATTCTTTTTGCTGCAATTGCAAAAGGAATTGTTTTTGTATTTCTTTTTCTGAGATTTCATTGTTAGTATATAGGAAGGCAATGGACTTTTGTGCATTGATTTTGTAGCCGGCAACTTTACTGTATTCGTTGATTGTTTCTAATAGCTTTTTGGTGGAGTCTTTAGGGTTTTCTATATATAGCATCATGTCATCTGCAAAGAGTGATAATTTAACTTCTTCATTCCCAATTTGGATGCCTTTTATTTCTTTCTCTTGCCTGATTGCTCTGGCAAGGACTTCCAACACTATGTTGAAAAGCAGAGGTGATAGGGGACATCCCTGTCGTGTTCCTGAACGTAGAGCAAAGGGCTTCAGTTTTTCTCCATTAATTATGAGATTAGCAGAGGGTTTGTCATATATGGCCTTTATTATGTTAAGGTATTTTCCTTCTATACCCATTTTATTAAGTGTTTTAATCATAAATGGATGTTGTATCTTGTCAAATGCTTTTTCTGCATCAATTGATATAATCATATGATTTTTGTCCTTTATTTTGTTTATGTGATGTATCACATTGATGGATTTGCGGATGTTGAACCATCCTTGTGCCCTGGGGATGAACCCCACTTGGTCGTGATGAATAATCTTTTTAATGCATTGTTGTATTCGATTTGCTAGAATTTTATTTAGGATTTTTGCATCGGTATTCATTAAAGATATTGGTCTGTAGTTTTCTTTTTTTGTGCTGTCCTTACCAGGTTTTGGTATCAGGGTAATGTTGGCCTCATAAAATGAGTTAGGGAGTACTGTCTCTTCTTCAATTTTTTGGAAGAGTTTGTGCAGAATTGGTATTAGATCCTCTTTGAAGGTTTGGTAGAATTCACTAGTGAAGCCATCTGGTCCCGGACTTTTGCTTTTGGGAAGGTTTTGGATGACTGATTCAATTTCGTTACTGGTGATCGGTCTGTTTAGATTTTCCAGTTCTTCATGGTTCAGCCTTGGAAGGCTATATGTTTCTAAGAACTTGTCCATTTCTTCTAGGTTGTTGAATTTGGTGGCATATAGTCCTTCATAGTATTCTTGGATGATCCTTTGTATTTCTGTGGTGTCCGTGATAACTTCCCTTTTACGTTTCTGATTTTGTTAATCAGTGTCTTCTCTCTTTTATCTTAGTAAGTCTAGCCAAGGGTTTGTCAATTTTGTTAATCTTTTCAAAGAACCAGCTCTTTGTCATATTAATTTTTCTATTGTCTTTTTGTTCTCTATTTCATTTAGTTCTGCTCTAATTTTTGTTATTTCCTTTCTTCTGCTGACCTTGGGTTTTACTTGTTCTTCTTTTTCTAGTTCTTTAAGGTGTAACATGAGGTTATTTATTTGGGAGTTTTCTTGTTTCTTGAGATAGGCCTGTAATGAGATAAATTTCCCTCTTAAAACTGCTTTCGCTGCATCCCAAAAATTTTGGTAGGATGTATTTTCATTGTCATTTGTTTCTATGTATCTTTTGATCTCTCCTCTAATTTCTTCTTTGACCCAGTCCTTCTTTAAAAGTATGTTGTTTAATCTCCATGTATTTGTGTTTTTCCACTTTCTTTTTACAGTTGATATCCAATTTCAAAGCCTTGTGATCAGAGAATATGCATGGTATGATTTCAATCTTCTTAAATTTGTTGAGACTGATTTTATGTCCCAATATATGGTCTATCCTTGAGAATGTTCCATGTACACTAGAAAAGAATGTATAGTCTGATGTTTTAGGATGAAGTGCTCTATAAATGTCAATTATGTCCATTTCATCTAATGTGTCATTTAGGGCTACTATTTCGTTATTTATTTTCTGTTTGGATGATCTATCCATAGCTGTCAATGATGTATTTAAGTCCCCTAGTATAATTGTGTTTTGGTCAATTTCTCCCTTTAGTTCTGTTAGTAGTTGCTTGGTGTATTTCGGTGCTCCCTGATTGGGGGCATAAATATTGATGACTGTTATGTCTTCTTGTTGTACAGTCCCCTTCACCATTATGAAATGTCCATCTTTGTCTCTTGTTATCTTTTTCACCTTGAAGTCTGTTTCATCTGATATCATTATGGCTACACCTGATTTTCTCTGGGTACCATTTGCTTGGAGTGTCAATTTCCACCCTTTCACTTTGAGTCTATGCTTGTCCTTGTAGCTGAGATGTGTCTCTTGGAGACAGCATATGGTTGGGTTTAGTTTTTTGATCCAATCTGCTACTCTGTGCCTTTTTATTGGTGAGTTCAGTCCATTTACATTTAGGGTGATTATTGATATGTGAGGATTTCCTGTCATTCTATCTTTAGTTTTCTGGTAAGGCTGTGTCTCCATTGTTTCTTTGCCTTTTTGTTGTTGTCTATTATTTCTGTGTGGTGGTATTCTATGATGTTTCCCTCTGTTTCTTCTTTTATTTCAGTATATATTTCAATTCTGGATTTATTTTGAGTGGTTACCCTTAAGTTTATGTAAAAGAAAGTTTGATATTTAGAGTATTCCATTTTCTTCAGCACGCTTACTTTCTCCATTCCCATATTCGGTTCAGGCCTTTACTCTCCCCTTTTTGAGTTTTGGTTGCCACAAATTGTCCCTGTTGATGGTGGTCGAATAGCCTCCTTTAGTATTTCTTGTAGTGCAGGTCGTGTATTAGAAAATTCCCTCAGCTTCTGTATGTCTGGAAAGGTCTTTATTCCTCCTTCATATCTAAAGGATATCTTTGCTGGATATATTATTCTTGGCTCATGGTTTCTCTCTTTCAATAGTTTGAATATTTGGTTCCACTCCTCCTGGCTTGTAGAGTTTCTGCTGAAAAATCTGATGATAATCTAATGGGCTTTCCTTTGTAAGTTACCGTCTTCTTTTCCCTGGCTGCCTTGAGGATTCTTTCTTTGTCGTTGATTTTAGACAGCTTCAATACAATGTGCCTTGGAGAAGGTCTGTTGGGATTGAGGTAACTAGGTGTTCTATTTGCTTCTTGGATTCGAGGGTCCAGTTCTGTCCACAAATTTGGGAAGTTCTCATCGACAATTTGTTTGAATATATTCTCTGTTCCTTCTCTCTTTCTTCTCCTTCTGGTATGCCCATTATTCTTATATTGCTCTTTCTGATGGAGTCAGAAAGTTCTTGTAGAGTTCTTTCATTTCTTTTAAGTCTCAAGTCTCTTTCTTCTTCAATTTGTGTCATTTCCAGGTTTCTATCTTCGATGTCACTGATTCTTTGCTCCATCTGGTCAACTCTACTACCTAAGCTGGTTATTTCATTCTTAATTTCTTCTATTGAGTTCTTAATCTCCAGAAATTCTATTTGGTTCTTTTTTAAGATTTCAATCTCTTTCGTAAAATGCTCATGCTGTTCTTTGATTGAGTTTCTGAGTTCCTTTAACTGCCTATCTGTGTTTTCTTGTATCTCGTTGAGGTTTTTCAGAACTGCAATCTTGAATTCTCTGTCATTTAAGTCACATATTTCTGTATCTTTAAGTGCCTTCTCTGGAGATTTTTCACTTTCTTTCTGAGCTATCTTGTTGCCTTGGTTATTCATGGTGATTACTGGTTTACTATTTCTCTTCCTAGACATCTACAGGAGTGACTTCTGCAACAGGTTGATAGAAAGCGGTCTTTCTTTTGTTTGCCAGTACTTGTTGGTAGAATGTTTTATTATTTCTCCAACTGCAACTTATTTTTCTTCTCCCACACAGTAATGCTATGTTTTCTCTGCACTATTCCAACTTCTCACACAAAGGGGGGATTCCCTGGGAGACGGGCTTCTCCTCTGTTAATAGTTTTTCTAGGTCACAGGGCGCAGTGTCCTGGTGGGTATGCGGAGAGCTTTTGATGTTCGAAAGCTCTTCCAGCTGCTGATTCAGAGCCCGTATATTTCAGCAGTTCTGTTTACTCCTGCAGGGATCCGCCCAGATAGGTGGGGTCAGGGGCGGGGTGAGTTGTGAGAGGTGGCCCAGAGCAATGGCGGCGACCACCACCACAGCCGGTCCTGCTTCCACAGGTATCTCCCCTTTGCTGGAACTAGTTGGGCTGTGAATTTGTGTTTGCGGTCCCCAGATCTCAAAACAGCAAATTTTCTGTTGTTTTGATCTGACACTGCTACTGTTTCGCTTCTAGCACCGGGCAGGTGGGGGCGGGGCGAGCTCTGGGAGGGTAGGGAGGGGGCAGCTAGTCTCAGTGCCTAAGGCTCCGTTCTCTGCTCTGCAGTGCGGGCTTAAACCACCGTTTTCAGGCTTTTTCCCTCAGTCTTTTCTCCGAGGTCTCTGCCGTGAGCGTTGGGTTCAGCCGTGGTATATGCTGTCCCCTCAGCCCTGTGGAGCCCTGGCGGAGCCCTAGCAGTCCGAGTTCTTCCCTCTCCCGCAGCTGCGGTAGTTCCGGGAAGCAGCGAGCTCAGCGCACTGAGCGAGGTCTGCGTCCTGCGCCCGCGCGGCTCCGTCTCCGCGCGCTTCTCCCTTTCCTCCTCCTCCCTCCACTCGCGCGAATCTCCCACCTGTAGGTGATTTCAGTGGGTAGTGGGCCTCTTCATGTTGCCTGTCTGCTGTGCAGGGAGTCCTTTGTGGAGTTTTTGTTGTTCGATTCTTTGTAAATTCCGGGGGAGCTTTACAGAGGCTCACCTCACGCCGCCATTTTTCCGGAAGTATTGTTGTATAATTTGTTTGTAATTTTCGTGTGATCCTGGGAGGCAGTTGGTACAGCACCCACCTATTCTGCTATCTTAGCTCCTCCTCTCTATCTCTACTTTTATGTTTCCTATCTATTTGTTGAAGTTCTCCATGAGATCATTGAGTATCCTTATAAGCAGTGTTTGGAGCTCTGTCTGGCAGATTTCTTGTCTCCATTTTGTTTACCCTGTTTCCCTGAAAATAAGACCTAGCCGGACAATCGGCTTTAATACGTCTTTTGGAGCAAAAATTAATGTAAGACCTAGTTATATTATGTTATGTTATGTTATGTTATGTTATGTTATGTTATGTTATATATTATGCTATATTATGTTAAAGGCCCGGTCTTATAGTAAAATAAGACTGGGTCTTATATTAATTTTTGCTCCAAAAGATGCGTTAGAACTGATTGTCCAGCTGGCTAGGTTTTATTTTCCAGGAAACATGGTAGTTCTTTTTCTGGAGCTTTGTTCCATTCTTTTATTTGGGAAATCTTTCTTTGTCTCCCCATTTTGGGTGCCTCCCTGTGTTTTTTTCTATGTAGGGCTGCTATGCCTCCCAGTCTTATGTAGTAGCTGTCCTGTAGGACCAACAGATGCGGTTTCCCTGGTCACCAGAGCCAGGTGCTCCCGGTGTTCCCCTTGTGCGGGTTGTGTGTGCCCTCCTGTTGCAGTGGAGATTTGATTGCTGTTTCCACATCAGTGGGAGAGATTGACCCTCAGTGTGATTTGTTTTGAGGAATGTGTGACAAGAGTGGAGGAGTTGTGATTCAGAGGCTGACGTTACAGAACAGGGTGTGCTTTAGTGGGGCTCTTGTGCCTGCCCAGTCTGCACTTTGAGTGTGTCATCTTTGGAGATGACTAAGTAATGCTCTGGCCCACTCTGAAGCTGGTGACTAGGTCTGCCAGCCCCAGGACCTCCTGGGAGGGGACCTGCTGCAGGCTAAGTTCAGCCACTGTCTGTGCCCTGCCTGGGGCCACATGGCATGAGCCAGAAAGCAATCCAGACATGGCCACCACCTATGCTGTGCTTAGAGGTGCCTTGAGAGGCCAATCCATGAATGAAGGCCAGTTGTCACTTATGCTGGGATTAGGGCTGCTCAGCTAGAGTTATGGGACATGCTGAATCCAGATGCTGTTCCATTTTGATGGAGACTCAGATAAGGCATCTGCCTGCATCTGTATGCAGGGAGAGAGAGGGCACAACAAATAAACAATGGCTTCCACCGGCTTCTCCTTCTGGGAGAAAGCTGCCCCTCCAGCCCTGACCCTGAAGCTAGACAATTCATTTTTCTCTCCGTATATCCCTGGCACCTTTTGAGCTGTTGCCCCAGTGCTGGAACTCAGAGCAAATGGGTCCATCAATGAGTAAGACTGTGCATGATCCCTTTAAGAAGAGTGTCTTGGAGTGCAGCTGCCCTCCATCTCATTCCGCCACAATCTCTGATTGTTTTCAAGGCCAGAATTTATGGGAACTTGTCTCCCCAGAACTGAAAACCATAGGCTAGGGAGGGGCTGGGGCACGTTGCTTTTCAGGGTGCAGCCTCTGCAGCTGAGCTATCCCTCCTGATTCTTATTGATTACACATGGATGTGGGACCAGCCCATTCCATGTCTCTGACCAGTCTCAATGTGGCTTCTTATGTATGTTCGTAGTTGTAGGGCTTCAGTTCAACTAGACTTCAGGTGTTTCTCAGTAATGGATGTTCTGTGGTTTAGTTGTAAATGATGTAATCCTGAAAAGAGGTGAGCACAGTATTTACCTACTCTTATCTTGACCAGAAAATTGAGGTTGGGAGTTTTCTCTCCTCTTGAACTTTTTGTAATAGTTTTAGAGTTTTAGAAGGATAGGTGTTAGTTCTTCGTATGTTTGCTAAAATTCACTTATGAAGCCATCTGGTCCAGGACTTTTGTTTGTTTGGAGTTTTTTGATTAGACTTGATTTTTTTAGTAGCAATCAGTCAATTCAGATTTTCTTTTTCTTTTTGATGCAGTCTTGGAGGATCAGATATTTCTAGGAATTTAACCATTTCTTCCAGATTGTCCAATTTGTTGGTATGTAATTACTCGTAATATTTTGTCATAATGCTTTGTATTTTTGTGGTGTCAGTTGTCAATTCTCTTTTTTCATTTCTGATTTTATTTATTTGGGTCCTTTCTGTTATTTTCTTGACGAGTCTGGTTAAAGATTTGTCAATTTTGTTTATCTTTTCAAAGAACCAGCTCTTGATTTCATTGACCTTTTGTATTGTTCTTTTAGACTCTATTTTGTTTATTTCTGTACTAATCCTTACTATTTCCTTTCTTCTACTCATTTTGGACTTTGTTTGTCTTCTTTTTCTAGTTCCTTTAAGTGTAAGGTTGGATTATTTATTTGAGATTTTTCATGTTTTATGAGGTAGGCCTGTATTGGTATGAATTTCTCTCTTAGGACTGCTTTTGCTGTGTCCCATAGATTTGGGTCCTTGTGTTTTCATTTTCATTTGTCTCCAGGTGTCTTTTGATTTCTTCCTTGATCTTGTATTTGACCCATTCCTTTGTTAGTAGCATGTTATTTAGCTTCCATGTGTTTGTGTGTTTTTCAGTTTTTTCCCCTGTAATTGATTTTTAGTTTCATACCATTGTGTTCAGAGAAGAAACTTGATACAATATCAGTATTCTTAAATTTATTGAAACTTGTTTTGTGGCCTAATACATAGTCTACTGTGGAAAATGTTTTATGTGCACTCAAAAAGAGTGTATATTCTGCTGCTTTGGGGTGAAATGCTCTAAAAGTATCAATTAAATCCATGTAGTCTAGTGTGTCATTTAAGGCTACCATTTCCTTGTTGACTTTCTCTCTGGAATATCAGTCCATTGGTGTCAATGTGGTGTTAAAGTCCCCTACTATGTATGTATTACTGTCGCTCTTGTATTGGCATAGAATTAACCCCTGGTCATTCACCAAACATGAAAGCATTTATGAGACTACAAGTGGGAGAACAAGAAAAGGTTTATTGAAAGTTAGGCAGAGAGAGAGTTCTGTTTGGAAGAGAAATAATGGCAAAGAGAGTTTTGCCATGTCAGAGCCCAATAGGCACACTAAGAAGGTGCACCACTAAGAAGGATTGCTGGGGTTGTATATTTTTCCATGCAAGGTGTGGGGTGCTTCTCAGCTTGCAAGGGGGCTGCCATCACAATGATCTTCTCCTGGGAACTGTCCTGTTCCCATTTATGATGGATGTCAGCTTGAAGGGGGTTACTGTTGTCATTGGGAATTGTTCTGTTCCCATCTATGATGGGTGTGTTTTAGTTTGCAAGGGGTTGCTCTTGTGATTGGGAACTGTTCTTCTCCCACCTATGATGGTTGTAAGGTGCTTGTCAGCTTGTAGGTGCAGTGCTAGCCAGGGGATTCAGAGCCAAGTAGCTAATTTTTAAGCTCTTTCCTCCTAGCTTACAGCTCACTCCCGTTAACTCTTTGCTAGTCCCATCCTGCCAGCTCACAACCCCACTCGTTAACTCTTTATTTTTCTTGTGTGCTCTCTCCCTTTATGTCAGCCAATATTTGCTTCATTGATATAGGTGCTCCTCTGTTGGGTGCATAAAGGTTTCCAAGGGTTATATCCTCTTGTAGGATTTGATAAAAGTGAACTGGCATCTTAAGATGCTTAATCATAGAGCTGGGAGGACTATGGGTGGAGCTGGTCCCCTTGTTAACTCTCTAGTCCTGACTTCCTGTTAAAACTTTGTGGTAACTTCTGGAGGAGGGATGCTAATAAATATAAAAGCCATCTTAGAATTGGGGCTTTTCTTCTTCACGTGGGTGGCCAGTTGGAGTGTGGATCGGAAGTGTGCATTTGCACACTCCTGGGGTGACCTCGTTTCTTTTTCTTTTCCTGAATAAACCATTGTTTTGGTGAATTTTCTGGAGAGTTAGTTTTTTGTCAGTCAACAGATTGATTCCTTTATCATTATAAAATGTCCTTCTTTATCTCTTATTATAGCCTTTGTGTTAAAGTTGATTTTGTCTAAGTATTTCTACCCCAATTTTTTGCTTGTTTGTTTCAGTTTGCATTAAGTATCTTTCCATTCCTTTACTTTCAGTCAGTGTATTTTGATCTGTATGTGTCTTTTGGTCTCTTGTAGACGCATATATGTGTATGGGTCTTGTTTTCTTATCCATTCACCTACCCAATGTCTTTTGATGATTATTCACAGATACATAGTTATTGCCATTTTATTATTCATATTTATGTTCCCCCCTTCTTCTTCTTAGAGAAGTCCCTTTAAAATTTCTTTTAACACGGGTTTGATGGTGATGAACTCTTTTAACATTTTGCTATCTGGGAAACTTTATACTTCAATTTTAAATGATAGCCTTGTTGAGTAGAGAGTCTTGGTTGTACATCCGTGCTTTTCATCACTGAATATTTCTTGCCATACCTTTTTTGACTGTAAAGTTTTTGTTGAGAAATCAGCTGACAATCTTATTGGAGTTCCCTGGTAAGTGACTAGTTGCCTTTCTCTTGCTGCTTTTATGATTTTTCTCTTTGTCTTTAACCATTGCCATTTTAATTATAATGTGTCTTGGTGTGGGCCTGCTTGGATTCATCTTCTTTGGAATTTTGTGCTTCTTAGACTTGTATGTATGTTTCCTTTGCAAGGTTAGAGCAGTTTTCAGTCATTATTTCTTCAAATAGGTTTTCAACCCCTTGCTTTCTCTCTTCGTCTTCTGGTACCACCCTATAATGTGAATGCTGTTACACTTGATGTTGTCCCAAAAGTCTCTTGAACCTATCCTAATTTCTTTTTAAATTCTTTTTTCTTTCTGCTTTTCTGATAGGGTGTTAACTGCTACTTTGTCATCCAAGTCGCTAATTCAGTCCTTTACTTCATTTAGTCTTCTGATGATTTCAGTTGTTGTATTCTTTATTCAGACTGGTTCTTTTTTATGGTTTCTATGTCTTCTTTTATGGTTGCTCTCTCTTTGTTGAAATTCTCATTGAGTTCATCTATTTTTTCCCCTAAGTTAATTAAGCATCCTTAAACCATTGTTTTAAACATTATCTAGTAGTTTGCTTGCCTCCATTTAGTTTAGTTTTTTTGTTTTTTTGGGGTTTTTTTTGGAGGTTTTTCCTGTTCTTTCATTTGGGACATATTTATTTCTTCACTTTGGCAGCCTCTTTGTGGTAGTTTCTATCTATTAGGCAGATCTGCTGCATCTTCCAGTCTTGACCAGGGGCCCTTATATTTTAGGTTTCCTGTGGGACCCAGTGGCACAGTCTCCCTGGTCACTTATGCCAGGTGCTCCAGGAGTCCCTTTTGTGGGTTTTGTGTGCCCTCCTATTATAGTTGAGCCTTGATTGGTGTTGGCATGTTTATTAGGTGGAGTTGACCTTCAGGCTGACTGGCTGTGAGGTTTGGCCACATCCATAGCTTATGAGTTGCTGTTTTGGGGTTTACCCAATGGAGCAGGATTTGCTTCTGTGGGGCTCTGGCGCCTCTTGAGACTGCCCTTTTGGTGTGCTGCCTGTGGGGCTAATTGGGTGGTGCTCTGCTGTGATATGAAGCCCACCTCCAGATATTTTGGTTCTGGGGCCTCTTGGGAGGGGCTCTGATGCAGGCCCAGATCAGCCACTGCTTGTGACCAGCTGGGGACTACCGGGTAGGAGCTACAAAGTGATCCCCAGTTGGTTACTCCCTGTTCTGGACCTGGAGGCACATGGGAGAAGCCATGCTGTAAACCAGTACCAGGCCTGGGGTAGCTCTGCAAAAAACCCTTGGGTACTCCAAAGCCTGCTGCCACCTGCCAGCCCCCATAAAGTTCAGCTGCTATAAAGCTTCATGCGGTACATGAGTTGGATGAAGTGGGGTCTTAGGAAGTCACCAGGGTGAGATAAGTAATGTTCACCAGGTAAATGTAGATTCTGGTTTGGTGTAAGTGCCGAGTCTGGAGTTACTCAGCAAAAATATCAGAGTACCTGAGGCCAGCTGCTGCCTGCCTCAGGCCCATAGACCCCAAGGAGTTGTCTAAGAAAGTGTGCAACATGGGCAGAACTCTGCTGGCTGAGATTGTGCCTCTGTCATTGAGCGAGTTGGATGTGACAGGGTCCAGGGGAGTCACCAGGGTGGAGAGTTTACCAGGCCAATGCAGATTCAGATTTAACTTTGTGGAGGAGGGTTCAACCCAGAAAAGATGGTGCCCACCTGCTGGCTGCATGGGAGGAGGATTCTACATGGGGGGAATGGAGACTATTCCTTTAGTCCTTGTCTCAAAGCCACACAACTCCATCTGTCCTTGTAAGTCTCTGACACCCCCTGAGTTGCCATCCCTCTGCTAGACCCCAGGGTGAGTGGCTGTGAGTGAGTATGTGTGTGGGCCCTTTAAAATGATGTCTGGGTTTCCTGCAGTCTTTTGCCTTATGCAGGTGGTTGGAATTCCCACTGATTTTCACAGCCAGATGTGGGAACTCCCTTCCTTGGCTGTGGTGCTCTGGTCCAGGGAGTCCAGAGTAGGGCTGGGGTCCCTTGCTCTTCCATGGGGGACCTCTGTGGCTGAGATATTTTTCCCAATTCTCAACCACCACACACAGGTATGGGCCTTGTGCATTTCATGGCTCTGCCCCTCTTACCAGTCTCAGTGTGACTACTTCTTAGTATCCTTACTTATATAACTTCTGTTCAGCTAGACTTCAGATGGTTCTCCAGGTTGATTGTTCTCTAATTTAATTGTAATTTTAATGTGGTCATGGGGGGCGGCAAGAACAGCATTTATCTAGTCTGTCATCTTTCATCATCCTTCATCCTTTCTAAAAGATGGGGTTCATTTTGCAAATTCCATCATCAGAAGTTTAAAACTCTTTCCACTGCCTGATTGAAAAATGGGTTAGAAAAGCTTCAGTGATCAGGGAGTTCAGAGGACAAGTGCAGGTAGTGAAACAAACAAACAAACAAACAAACATACAAGCAAGCAAACAAACAGTCTATGTCCTTGGCCTTGTAGTAGATACAATATTTAAAGTTTCAGGACTGGCCCTATCCAAACTGTGAATGAAGTGATGATGTCCTTGTGCCTCCATCTTCCCTTTTCTGTGCCTTGCCCTCCCTAGACTTTCTTCTATTTCTCAATCAATCAACATTTACCTGTTTAATACATCTTTGCTATGATTAATCTGCTTTTTTAGGATTGTGATTTCATAAACTTATTCATATTAAGTTAAATAAATTTTATCATTTTCACTTTATGCAGGTAAAGGCATGAAAGTCATCTAACTTCATTTCCAAAATAATTATATCACTAGTTTTTGAGCACTTTCTTTTCTTCAGAACTCAATACTAGGTTACAGAGATGAATAAGACTACTGCTGTTGGTGTTTTGCTTTGCTCTGTTGATATTGTTAACACTATAAGTTGTTGTCTTTGAGATATCCATGCATCACTGTGGCACATGCTTCATTTTTAAATTCCATAATATTAAAATGTGCCATATTTTCTGGAGAGCATGCTCAGTAGATTTGATTGCTAAGATCTTATTAAATTATGTGCTAAGTGAGCAGAACATTTCAACTTCCTTCAAAAGATGCTTTCAAAAAAGGTGCTTCAGTGGGGAATGAGAGACTATATGAATATATTCTCATGGCTTCACCAAACATTTGAACCTCTGGGGGAAAAAAGACTTGTTTAAATTTTCATCCTTTTTCTTTTGTCTGGGGGAATCAAGACTAAAGGTGAAATCATGAAATTAATTCTTCTTTTTGCTCTGTTGATCTTGCTAATCCTATAAGATATTATCTTTGACACAGTTATAGTATCACCATGGCACCCATGACGTATGTCCTTCATTTTTACACTCCAAAGCATTCAAATGTGTCATGTGTCTTGTAGAAATAAATTCTTTTTAGTTAGGTATCTTTGAACATGAGAATCATTTATACTTGTCTTTTCTACTGTGGCAACAAAAATTATTCTCTGTGTTCTTCAGCTTAGTATAGTTTAGAATTTTCTTGCTGAAGAATGTAGAGAGCTAGTTGCTTTCTTTTCTTGCACCAGCTTCAAGATTCTAGGCTGTAACTATTAGTTTCATTAATATTCACAAATCCCCCTTTCCACATTGTTTTCTTTTTTGTTACAGTTTAGAAGCTCCATCCATCCATCCACCCAACATCTACTCATTGGTCCTGGATCGTCTGCACGTTCTAGAAATCCCAATATAAATATGGTAGTCTATCACCTTTCTGAGTCCTCTAGTCATCATGTTATAGATAAGGAGGGCTTTATGACATGATCTGGTTAAAACGATGCTCATGGGACAAGAAATATTGTGAGATTTAAAGTGGAGTTGGTTACTATTTTTGGGGAGGTTTTATGGAGGCCTCATCATGTTGAGGGTGAAAGGAGTACACATAATGAGGATAAAATGAATATACATAATGATAAAGTGATTATGATAACTTATTGTCTGTTATAAATGCCTAGCCCTATACCTTGAATATTGGGTTCCTAATAAATACTTGGTCAGTTGATGGATAATCTTATAAAGCTTGTTGGTGAAAAGTCTTCATATGAAATGATAAATGTGACTGGAGTTTAGATTCAAGTTAAAATGACTCAGTGGACACTTGCACTTTTAACTTTAGTAATATGATACTACTTTGTCACTTTTTAGGGCTTGGTAAAGAAAAGAACTCCTCTTATAAATGACAGAATACTGTTACTACAAATGAGTTCTGAATGAATTGGTGCTTCTTATTTCCTTTCTGCTCCAAGTACACAGTGTTTTCTTGGAAGGAAGATCCTATATCCCAGAAACGTGGCATCATCATAGTCCTCCTCTAGATGCTAAGAAATACTCTGTGGCTATAATTTGCTGGGATTAATTCCAAACTCTGGGAAGGAGATGTTATTTCTCTTATAAAACAGAGAGTAATTTCCAGAGCTAATTATTTCCTCTGTCAAACGAAGCAATAACAAAGGGTCATCTAACTCTTTCATATAAACCAGTATAACTAGCTCACCCACTTTCTTGCTCTTATTTCTTGCATTGCTACAGAGAAGGTCTGTGGATCTCAGTAAAACATCCTTTTGAAAGCATGGCGAAAAATTCTTGTTTTCTCCCAGGAGGAGTAGGAATACAAGTAAAGTGGAGCTGATGCCATAGTTTGGTGTTTACATAGAAATCTCATTTATAAAATTGGGACTGCTTTTCTGCACAGGAATAATGATGATTGGGTGTTACTTGCTGTTGACCTTGGTAGATATTTTACAACATGGGTTTATGATAATCTCAGGAATTTCCCTGACATCATTTGTGCCTGCATCATTTTCCACCTTACCAACAGAAACACCACTAGGGGCACTGAAGTGCCTTTGATCATAATCTTTCCATAACTGAGTTGCCAATTAGAAAAGTGCCTGCTCTGTGCCTTGGCTCTATTGGGTAGGAGTTCTTGCCTGATGAATACCCAAAAGAAACCCAGACTTCTGGGTTGAAGGCAGGGACTTCAAACAAAAGAGAACAAGTAAACAGCAAATGGGTAGACACCTGGGAAGGCAGACAAAAAGGGCCAGAGGCAGTGTCTTCTCCTCTTACTCTGCATGCTGCAAAGGGTTATATCATCTTGATAATGTCCTAAAGGCTCATAGCAGTAGTTACTGGTAAATAAAATGCATTCCAGACTTTATGCTCCTGGAGTAACATAATCTTAAAAGTCTCTTAGTATGCTGAAACTGAAGGACCAATGCTGTGATTAGCATTGACCTTTGGCTATGGATTCCACACGTGCTTTCTTACTCTTAGATTTCTTTACATCATCCAGGCACTCATACATTCCTCTGGAGACCAAACATTGATGGGGTGTTCTCTCTGTGCCTCGCAGTGCACTGGGCTTTCAAGAGGCAAAGGTGGAGACAGAGGAAGGTGGGGGTGTGAACAAATGGTTACCATGTGATGAGATGTGATGACCACAGGAACATTACTGTGAAGAGTTCTTGGACCCTCATAGGCCTGCTGGATGCACAGCATTGGAGTAGTGTTTATACAGTGAGAGTCAGGATTTCCAGAGATACAATTGGAATCTCAAGTTCAATCTCACAGCAGCTTCAGGTTTATGCTTCAGAAGATCAGCTCTCTGCATCCCTAGTGGGATTTTTAGACATTTCAGTACAATCCTCTGCTGCGTCCCCCTTCAATCAGAGAGTAGATAACTTAAATTTTGCAATTAAGCATTCATTCATTAGGTATCGCTCTTTTGGTTCACATTTACTCCTTGGTTAAAATAAAAATTAATTTATGGTGGAGCCACCTTAACAGCTCATGTGGATATCACATTGCTGTTCAACAAAAAAGTATGGATAAAGGGTGGATAGAGAGAGTGGAGGGAACAGGCCTATGCTGGCTAGTAAAAGAGGGCAGCCTTAAAATAGAAGCTTAAAGACAAGTTTTCTTCACAGCAACTCTTAGCACAGGGCACTTTGACATCTCTGCTGCTCTTGAGTGCAAACAGGCCTTTGCCTGTGCTATCCATTCTCACTTTGCCTATTGGCCTTTAGGGGAATTCAAACTATAGAACCTGCAGGGCAAATAATTGCCTCTTATATATTTAATGATGCAGAGTCTGTGGGACATGGTGACTGGGGGAGGATTGGTTCTCTACAGGGATTGTGTAAGGGAGATGTCTGGGACACATTGGGAACTCGGGGATGGGAATCAGCCTTCAGAACTCATTTCTTCTATACCTTTTATTATTTAGATAAATTGGAGATTCCAAGAAAGTTAAAGGCTCATTTACCAGTTCTTAGTGTTCCTGATTTCTCGCTCATCAGCCCACAGTGACCAAGCACTGTTTTCTGAACTGGTGGGTACTCCTTTCACTCAGTACCCTAGATTTTCCCACATCCAACTCTGCTGAATACATTAAAAGGCCATGTAGGAAAGCACAGCACAGTGTAGCATAGTATAATATAATACAGTACAATGTAGTATAGCACAACATAGCACAGTATAATATAGTACAGTATGATATAGTACAATATAATATAGCACAGTACAGTATAGCACAATACAGTATAGTACAGTATAATATAGCACAATGTAGTACAGGAAGTATAGTATAGTATAATACAGTATAGTATGGTACAGTACACTATAACATAGCACAGTGTACACTATAGTATACAGTATAGTATACGGTATAGCCCAATATACTACAGTACAGTATAATATAGCACAATGTAGTATAGCATAGCATAGTACACTATAATATTATACAATATAATATAGTACAGTATAGCATAGTACAGTACAGTATAGTATAGTACAATGTAGCATAATACAATATAGTATAGTACAGTATGCTATAGTATAGTACATGTAGTGCACTACAGCATAGTGCAGTATGGGATATGATATAATGCAGTATGGTACAGTATGGTATAGTACTTATATGTATAGTACAGTATATCACAACACAGTATAGCATACAGTATAATAGACTATAGCACAGCATAGTACAGTATGGTACAGTATATTATGCTGTGTTTTCCCCAAAATAAGAGTGGGTCTTATATTAATTTTTGCTCCAAAAGATGCATTAGGGCTTATGTTCAGGGGATGTCATCCTGAAAAATCATGTTAGGGCTTATTTTCTGGTTAGGTCTTATTTTGGGGGAAACACGGTAGTATAGTAAGGATAAATTAAACGGTATAATGTAGTTCAGTGAAGCACAATACAGTACAGTATAGTGCAGTACAGTGTAAAATTCAATATAGTCTAGTACAGTATAGTACTTGCAGCACAGTGTAGTACAGTATAGTCTAATATACAGTATAGTAGATTATAGTGTAGGATACCACAGTAAAGTATAGTGTATACAATGTAGTAGTTTGCAGTACAGTATAGCACAGTATAGTAGTGTAGTACAGTATAGTAGACAGCATAATGAGTATAATGCAGTACAATGTAGTACAGTACAGTAGAGCACAGTACAGCACAGTGTAGTGAAGTTAGTGCAGTACAGTAGTATTGTACAGTCTCATGTTTTTTTCACAGCTATGTGGTTTGGCATGCTTTTAATGTACTGCCATCTATTTAACCAGATCCCTTCGGATGGACTTGTAGGTTGTTTCTGGTCTTTTGTTTGTATAAACAATGCTGCTACGAACAGCACCACATGTATGTGTCTTTGCACATGTGTGTGACTATTTGCCTATCATCCCTATTTTCTGAATGAGAATTAGGACCTGAAACCTTTTCCATTCTAAGTGCCATGTGATGGTGTGCTGTTGGCTGAGGTCCTGGAGCTGTAGAGTATACCCAAGTGGATCTGTGGTACCACTTGTTGTCCAAATCCATATAGCTAGTCAGGCTTCAACTGGTGGACCTCAGCTACTTCCTCTGTGGGCCAAGGGTGAGGTTTAGGGCCTATGTTTTGCCAGCAGGGGAGGCCTCCCCTGGACTGCTATTGGAGGTGACCTGGTGTACAGTGCAGCACAGATTTGCAATATCAGCAACTCTTCATCAATCTAGTGAGACCAAAGCCAACTCTCAAAACAAACATTTCCTGCGTGAACAATATGTTTGTTATGTTTTCCTCATTTGTTTATGATAGCTGTGTCAGGCACACTGATTTACATAAACACTGCCAATCTTGGGATGTTGCACTCTCAACAAAAGTAGCTGAGTACAAACAGCATTCCTCAGTTTTAATTCATATTTTCTAAACATAGCAGATGTTGATAAAATGAGCCAACATGAAAATGCAACAAAGGAGAATGTTTCAAGGGGGTTTTGATTAAAATGCATTCCAGATTGACAAAATGTTACAATATTAATGGAATGGATTATTTAAATGTTGTATTTGGCTCCTACAAAATCATAAAGCAAGCTAGACTCAAACTTTTGCAGCTTCCAGACCATAAATGTATAAGATGACTGTATATGCATCTGTAATTGAGCCAGTTCTATTGTTTTTGTTCCTCCATCACTTATTTAATTATTTATTTTTGCACATGCTGCCCTGCTGCCATGTTGTAGCCTCAATCACGGACATTGTGTTGGAAATGTGTAACTCTGACAGAGGATTCATTTTATCCTTCCTATGAACCATGTTGCCCATAGGGTAGTGTTCCCAGGTCCCAGTGCTGGGATATAGTCTTGCCCCAATGGGCCAAATGACTAATTTGGAAACTCTCACTAATGTGATTCTGGGAATCAGTTGTTATATAGTCCTCATTTGAATGCAAATAAGGAGGCAGCAGTAGACAAGTATTTGATCAACTCCCTATACTTTATATTGGCTACCAGGGAATAACTTTCAAAGTCTACTGGCAGAATCCTGCCATTCAGTCATTTAAAATCAGACTAGAATGAGAAGTAGGGTTAAAACCTTCTGTGATAAGGGATGACATAATCAACTTTGAATGTTAACAGTAAGCCTTTGTTTACTATGGGTCATAGAAAGAAATAAAATGGAATATTGCATCTTTGCCTTTAAATGAACGCTTGGAATCAAAGAATTGAAATTAACTGTGGGTGCCATGGGGCCCAGAGTGATTGTAAGCTGGTGCCCCTGGTGGGCAGGAGACCCACTCAGTGCAGTTGAGGCCCATCCTGAGCTACCTCAGCATCCCTGGGATTCTTTCGTTCAAGAGCTATCTGTGACTGGAGCAGAACCTCAGTGAGAGCACAGTAAGCAGGAATTCAGCCAGTCTTCAGTGAGTTCATTATGTACAAATTTGAAATGGGAATATTAGCATTTATTATTGAGTTGTTTTTAAAAATTAAACTGTATAAAGCTCTTAAAATAGAGCTTATCACATAATAAATACCCTGTAAGTGGTAGGTATTATTATTGTTGCTGCATTTGTTTTTAGCTCATCAGCTCCATTTTTCACCGAAGGTCATTTACATCAGTTTTTGTCATTGTGTGGATCAGCAGAATCAGGACATTGGAATCAGTCCCAGCATATGTCTGAAGTCTTTCCAGCTGACAGAAGGAGTGGGGCTCAGTTTAGAGGCAGAGACCATCATCTAGATATTGAAACTTTGACGTAACGCAAAAAGCAAAGGAAACAGAATTAATTACTTTTTTGATTAATGATTCATTAAAAAGGAGGCATGGAACAGGACAGTATTTCTTTGTGGTGGTATAATATGTTAATTCTATAGAATTTGGTATTTGATGTAATGGCAATATTCAGATCCATCTTGTATGTGGAGGTCACAAAAATTTTGGAGGCGTCTCCAAACTCAAGCCAAACATTGCCTTTTTCAGTCAGACTTTATATGAACTCTAAACTGAGGAGCCTATTGTACTGCAAAGAGGAAACAATATGGTATAGAATGTCCAAATAAGTAACTTGTTAATTAGTTTTCAGAATGTTTACAAAGGATGAACACTTTCCAGCTTCAGGAAAGAAAAGATAGGAAGCAGTAAAAATGGCTACAATTATTTTTTCTGTATTCACATTAGGCTTTGGGTACCAATGAATTGTTGTTAGATTTTTTAAAAATTAAACATTTTATTTTGAGATAATTTTATGTACACATGTAGTTGTAAAAAATAATATAGAGAGATCTCATGTAAACTTTATCCAGTTTCCCCCAATGGTAACATCTTGAAAATTATAGAACAATATTACAACTAGGATATTGCCATTGATACAAATTACAGAATGTCTCCATAACTTCAAAGATCCCTCCATTTTCCATTTCATAGACACACCTACCACCTTCCCCTGTACATCCACCTGAAAGTGGGAAACCACTAATCTCTTCCTGATTTTGCCATTTAAAAAATGTTATATAAATGGAATCATATAGTGTAACATTATTTTCACTCAGAATTATTATCTGGAGGTTCATACAGGTTGTTATGTATATCAATAGCCAATTCATTTTTATTGCTGAGTATTATTCCATGGTATGAATGTACCATAGTTCATTTAAACATTCACCCAATGAAGGGCATCTGAGTTATTTTCAGTTTTTGGCCATTATAAATAAGGTGGTACATTCCATGTACATATTTTTATGTAAACATAAATCCTTATTACTCTAGAATAAATGCCAAGGAAAGCAACTGCTAAGTCATATGGTGTTGCATGTTTAGTTTTCTATTGTAAAATTGTTTTCCAGACTGACTATCATTTTATATTCTCACCAGAAATGTGTAAATGCTCCAGTTTCTTGGCATCCTTGCCAGCATTTAAGGTTATTACATTTTTAAAAAATCAGCCATTCTGATAGGTGGTATCTTAATTTACATTTTCCTACTGGCTAATAATGCTGAACATTTTTGTTCATGTGCTTATTTGCCATCTGTATATTTTCTTCAGTGAAAAGACTCTATTTCTTTTGCCAATGTTCTAATGGATCTTTCTTTTTTACTGCTAAGTTTTGAGCGTTCTTTAATATTTTCTCTATTATTTATCTTGCAAATATTTTCTCCCAGGCTATAGCTTGCCTTTTCATTGTCTTATCATGTGTTTCATAGACAAAAGTTTTTAATTTTGATGAAGTCCAATTTATCATTTTTTCTTTTATTGATTGTGCTTTTGATATCAAATTTGAGAACTCTGTGCTGAGTACTAGATCATGAATACTTTATGTTATGTTTTTCTTAAAAGTTTTATGGTGATGGAAGAACTGACTCTGGGTGGTGAACACACAATGGGATTTATAGATGATGTAATACAGAATTGTACACCTGAAATCTATGTAATTTTACTAATAATTGTCACCCCAATAAATTAAAAAAAGAAAAGAAAAGAAGACCTAACTGGAAAAAAAAAAGTTTTATGGTTTTATATTTTAAATTTAAGTCCATGTCTTATTTTGAGTTAATTTTTGTATAAGGTGTGAGACTTAGGTCTAGCCTTTTTTTTTTTGCCCATTGATGTCCATTTTCTCCATTACCATTTATTGATAAGCTATCTTTCTGCCATTAAATTGCCTTTGTAACTTTGTCAGAAATCAGTTGGACATATTTGTGTGGGTTCTCTTCTGGGTTCTCTCTATTTTGCCTCATTGATTTATGTGTCCATCTCTTCACCAATACGACACAGCCTTGTTTACTGTAGTTCTATATCTTGAAATTGAGTACTCCTTCCTCCAAACTTGTTATTTTTAAAAATGGTACCTATTCTATTTTTTTGTATTTTCATATACATTTTTGAATGAGTGTATTTATATCTATAAAATTTTTTGCTAAGATAGGAATTGTGTTATATATATCAATTTGAGGAAGAATTAGTATCTCTAATATTTGAGTCTTCCAATCCATCAATAGCATATATTTCTTTGTTTATTTAAATCTTCTTTAATCAACATTTTTAGATTTCTGTCATAAAAGTCCTGTATATGTTTTGTTACATTTACACCTAAACATGCCTATCATCTTGACCGTCCATCCCCAAAGGCTCTGCTGACTTTGGACCTTGTCCCTTTTGTGGTGTCCCCGGGCTGTGGCTTTGTATTTTCTTTGTTGACTGATTGTAAATACTATTGTATTTCTTTTTATTTCAAAGTCCTTGTGCTTATTAGTAGTATACAGAAATACAATTGATTTCTCCCTGTTTGTTTTGTATTCGGTGACATTGCTGAACTCACTTATTAGTTCTAAGGTTTTTATTTTTTTCCTTCTTTTCCTCTGATTCTTTGGGGTTTGCTATGTAGACCACTAGACCATTTGCCAATAGGGACAATTTTATTTCTTCTTCTCTAATCTGTATGCCTCTTATTTCCTTTTCTTGCCTTTTTGTACTTGCTAGCATATCCAACACTATGTTAAATAGGAATACTAGAGTGGACAAATTTGCCTGCTCACAATCTTAAGGAGAAAGCATTCAATTATTCACTATTAAGTATAATATTAGCTGTAGGGTTCTGTAGATACTCTTTATCAAGTAAAGGAAGTTTCTCTTAAATACTATTTTTCTGACATTTTTTAAAAATTAAGAGTGGGTAGTGGGGTTTGGATCTATGATGGCAGAGTAGATAAATACTGTGCTTGACTCCTCCTGTTACCACATTATAATTACAACTAAATTATATAAAAATCAACTGGAAAACAATCTGAAGTTTAGCTGAACAGAAGTCCTATAACTACGGATATAAAGAAGAAGTCACATTGAGACTGTGAGACTGGTAGGACAGGTGGAGACACAGAACAGGCTGGCACCACACCTGAATGTAGTGGTTGAGGATTGAGAGGGATACCTCAGCCATGGACATTCCCCCAGGAAGAGTAAGGAACCCCATCTCCACCCAGGCTCTCAGCCTGGAGTACTGGTGCTGAAAAGAGAAGCCCACACAACATCTGGCTGTGAAAAACAGTAGGGATTCTGACTGTCTGTGTGAGATGGAGGACTGCAGGAAACCTAGACTTTCTCTTAAAGGGCCTGTGCACAGACTCACTCACTTGCAGGCACTCACCCTAGGCTCCATTGGAGTGAAGGTGACTTGGAAGGCATCAGAGACTCACTTACTCACAGGCACTCACGCTGGGCTCCACTGGAGTGACAGTGACTTGGAAGGCATCAGAGGCATACAGGGAGAGACTGAGTTGTGTGGCTTCAGGGTGAAGACTGGAGGGACAGTAGTCATTTGTCCTGTGTAGAATCCTCCTGTGCAGTCAGCAGGCGGGTGCCATCTTTCCTGTATCAAGCTCTTGCCACACTGCCAAATCTGAAACTTCACTGGCCTGGTGACCTTGGCTCTCTCCACCCTCATGACTTCCTTGGATCCCATTCCACCCACTCTCTCAATGCTGGAGGCTCATTCTCAGCCAGCAGCCAGTTCTGTCCACATTGTACTCTTTTTTAAACAACACTCATGGGTGTGTGGGCCCAAGGCAGTGGTGGCTGGCCTCAGTGTGCTCTGTAACTTTTGGTGAACACTTCCAGGCTCAGCACTGGCACCAAGCCAGAATCTATATTAACCTGATTAAAAAGCTATGTCCCACTGTGATACCTCACTGAGATCCTGCCTCACTCAACTCACATACCACAAGAGGCTCTATCAGTGGCTGAGCCTTATGAGAGCTGGAAAGCTGCATCAGGCCTCAAGTTGCCCTGGGATTTTTGTTGAGTTACACCAGGCCCAGTACTGGTGGCAGCCATCCTTAGTTTGCAGTGTGGCCTCACCCACACACCTCCAGGCAATGTCCAAATGCAGATCACTTAGTAGCTCTTACTAGGTAGTCCCCAGCTAGTCACAGGCAGTGGATAACCTGGGCCTGCAATGCAGCACTTCCCAAGAGGCCCCAGAAGAAGCATATCCAGAGACTGGCTTCAGACCACAGTGGAGAACCACCCAATTAGTGCCACAAGCTGCACACCAAAAGGGTGGTCTCAAGAGGTACCAGAGCTCACTGGAGAAAACCCAAGTCTGTGGGGTAAGGCCCCCATACCACAGCCCATAGTTGTGGATGTGGCCAAACTCCACAGCCAGACAGGCTGAAGGTCAATCCCACCCACTGAACATGCTAATAGCAATCAACTCTCAACTATAACAGAAGGGCACACAATACCCACAGAAGGGACACTCCAGATAACCTGACACAGGGAAACTGTGCCACTAGGCCCCACAGGGAACATAATACCTAAGGCTATCTGACCAAGACTGGGAGATCTACCTAATAAATAGAACAAACACAGAGAGGCAGGTGGCAAAAATGAGCAGACAAAGAAATCTGTCCTAAATGAAAAAACAGGAGAAAACTCCAGAAAAAGAACCAAATAAAATGGAGGCAAGCAACCCTCCAGATGCAGAGTTCAAAACAATGGTTATAAGGATGCTCAATGAACTTAGGGGAAGAATAGATGAGTTCAGTGAGAACTTCAACAAAGCATATAAAAAGGAAATAGAAACCATAAAAAAAGAATCAGTAACTGAAATGCAGAATGCATTAGAATGAATCATAAACAGATTACATGAAGCAGAGGATTGAATCAGCAATTTAGGAGACAAGGTAGGAGAAATACCCAATCAGAACAGCAAAAAGAATAAAAAAATGAGCATAATTTAAGAGACCTCTGGGGCAATATCAAGTGTAACAACATTCACATTGTAGAGGTATGAGGAATACAAGAGAAAAAGGAAGAACTTGATAACCTATTTGAAGAAATAATGACTGAAAACTTTCCTTAACCTAGCAAAAGAAATATATATAAAAATCTAGGAAACAGAGAGAGTTTCAAAGAAGATGAACCCAAACAGGCCCACACCAAGACACATTATAATTGAAATGGCAATGGTTAAAGACAAAGAGAGAATCCTAAAAGTAGCAAGAGAAAGGCAACTGTTACTTACAAGGAAACGCCTATAAGATGGTCAGCTGATTTCTCAACAGAAACTTAACAGGCAAGAAGGGATGGGCACAAAATATTCAAAATGATGAAAAACATGGACCTACAACCAAGACTACTCTACCCAGCAAGGTTATCATTTAACACTGAAGGAGAGATAAAGAGGTTATCATTGAAGGAGAGATAAAGAGCTCCCCAGACAGGAAAAAGCTAAAGAAGTTCATCACCACCAAAACAGTATTACAAAAAATGTTAAAGGGACTTCTGTAAGAAGAAGAAGGGTAAAACAAAAACAAAAACATAAATATGAATAATAAAATGTCAATAACTATGTGTCTATGAATAATCACTTTAAATGTAAATGTGTTAAATGCTCCAATCAAAAGACATAGTGTAGTTGAATGGATAAGAAAACAAGACCCATACATATGTATCTAAAAGAGACCAAAAGACATACACAGATCAAAAGACACACACAGATTGAAAGTAAAGGAATAGAAAAAGATATCTCATGCAAACTGATACAAAAATAAAAACTGGAGTATCAATACTTGTATCAGACACAATAGACTTTTACACACAAAGGCTATAATTAGAGATAAAAAGGACATTTTATAATGATAACGGTTATATCCAACAAGAGGATATAACCCTTGGAAACATTTATACGCCTAACATAGGAGACCCTAAATCTATAAAGCAAATGTTGACTGACATAAAATTAAGGTAGGGGACTTTAACCCACTAATGGACAGATCTTCAAGACAGAAAATTAACGTGGAAACAGTGACTTTAAGTGACACACTCGACCAGATGGATTTATTTTAGATTTTTAGAGCATTTCACCCCAAAGCAGCAGAATATACAATCTTTTCAAGTGCATATAGAATATTTTCAAGGATAGACAACATGTTAGGCCAAAAACAAGTCTCAATAAATTGAAGAAAATTGAAATCATACCAGTAGTTTTCTCTGACTAAAATGGTATGAAACTAGAAAGCAATTAGAAGAAAAAACTGAAAAACACACATTCACTAAAAAGTGAATGAGTAAAAAATGAGATCAAGGAAGAAATCCAAATATACCTTGAGGCAAACGAAAACTAAACAGTGACCCAAAATCTATGGAAAACAGTGAAAGCAAGCCTATGAGGGAAATTCATAGCAATACAGTCTTCCATCAGGAAACAAAGAAAATATCTCAAATATAGAATCTGACCTTATACTTAACAGCCAACAAAATCCAAAGAGAGAAGGAAGAAAATAATAAAGATCAGAGTGAAAGTAAATAAAATAGAGCCTAAAAAACAATACAAAAGAGAACGAAGACAGGAGCTGTTTCTTTGAAAAAATAAACAAAATTGATAGCTCTTAATGAGGCTCATCAAAAGCAAAAGAGATATTGACGTCATCAAAATGGCAGCGTGAGATGAGCCTCTAGAAATCTCCCCTGGAATTTACAACCAACCGAACAACTATAATTCCATAAAGGGCTCCCTGCAGAGCAGACAGGCAAGATGAAGTGTCTCACTGCTGAATTCACCTAAAGGTGGGCAAATCACACAAGCAAGGGAGGAGGGAAGGGAGAAATGCGGAGCTGGAGCCGCACGGGAGCAGGACGCAGACCTAGTTCAGTGTTCTGAGCTTGCTGTATCCCAGAACTACTGCACCTGTGGGAGAAGGAAGAACTCGGACTGCTAGGGCTCCGCTTATGGCCCACAGGGCTGAGGGGGCAGCATATAACATGGCTGAACCCAACGCTTATGGCAGAGACCTTGGAGAAAAGACTGAGGGAAGAAGACTGAAAACAGTGGTTTAAGCCCTCACTGCCGAGCAGAGAACAGAAGCCTTAGGCACTGAGACTAGCCACCCACTCCCTCCCCTCCCAGAGCTCGCCCCGCCCCCACCTGCCCAGTGCTAGAAACGGAACAGTAGCAGTGTCAGATCAAAAGAACAGAATATTTGCAGTTCTGAGACTGTGGTCTGCAGACACCAATTCTCAGCCAATTAGTTCCGGCAAAGGGGAGGGAGCTGTGGAAGCAGGACTGGCTGTGGTGGTGGTCACCGCCCTTGCTCTGGGCCACCTCTCACAACTCACCCTGCCCCAGTCCCCACCTATCTGGGCAGATCCCAACAGGAGTAAACAGAACTGATGAAACACACAGACTCTGAATCTGGTGCAGGAAGAGCCTTGGAACTTCAAAAGCTCTCTGCATACCCACATGGACACTGCGCCCTGTGACCCAGGTGAACTGTTAACAGAGGAGAAGCCCATCTCCCAGGGAATCATCCCATTGTGTGAGAAGCTGGAATAGTGCAGAGAAAACATAGCACTACAGTGAGAGATAAAAAAAGGCTACAGTAGGAGAGAAAATAAAACATTCTACCAACAAGTACTGAAACCAAAAGAAAGACCTCTTCCTATCAACCTGTTGCAGAAGCCACTCCTGCAGATGTCTAGGAAGAGAAATAATAAATCAGTAATTGCCATGAATAACCAAGGCAACAAGACAGCTGAGAAAGAAAATGAACAGTCTCCAGAAAAGGAACTTAAAGATATGGAAATATGTGACTTAAATGAGAGACAATTCAAGATTGCAGTTCTGAAAAAACTGAACAAGATGCAAGAATACACAGAAAGACAGTTTAATGAACTCAGAAACACAATCAAAGAACAACATGAACATTTTATGAAAGAGATTGAAATATTAAAAATGAACCAAATAGAATTTCTGGAGATTAAGAACTCAATAGAAGAAATGAAGAATTAAATAGCCAGCTTAGATAGTAGAGTTGACCAGATGGAGGAAAGAATCAGTGACACCAAAGACAGAAACCTGGAAATGACATGGATGGAAGAAGAAAGAGGCTTGAGACTTGAAAGAAATGACAGAAGTCTACAAGAACTTTCTGACTCCATCAGAAAGAGCAATATAAGAATAATGGGCATACCGGAAGGTGAAGAAAGAGAGAAGGGAACAGAGAATATATTCAAACAAATTGTCCGTGAGAACTTCCCAAACTTGTGGAGAGAACTGGATCCTCAAATCAAAGAAGCAAATAGAATACCTAAATACCTCAATCCCAACAGGCCTTCTCCAAGGCACATTGTATTGAAGCTGTCTAAAATCAATGACAAAGAAAGAATCCTCAAGGCAGCCAGGAAAAAGAAGACGGTAACTTACAAAGGAAAGCCCATTAGATTATCATCAGATTTTTCAGCAGAAACTCTACAAGCCAGGAGGGAGTGGAACCAAATATTCAAACTATTGAAAGAGAGAAGTTATGAGCCAAGAATAATGTACCCAGCAAAGATGTCCTTAAGATATGAAGGAGGAATAAAGGCCTTTCCAGACATACAGAAGCTGAGGGAATTTTCTAATACATGACCTGCACTACAAGAAATACTAAAGGAGGCTATTCGACCACCATCAAGAGAGACAATTTGTGGCAACCAAACATAAAAAGGGGGAGAGTAAAGTCCTGAACCAGAATATGGGAATGGAGAGAGTAAACGTGCTGAAGAAAATGGAATACTCTAAATATCAAACTTTCTTTTACAAAAACTTAAGGGTAACCACTCAAAAAGAATCTAGAACTGAAATATATACTGTAATAAAAGAAGAAACAGAGGGAAACATCATAGAATACCACCACACAGAAATAATAGACAACAACAAAAAGGTAAAGAAACAATGGAGACACAACCTTACCAGAAAACTAAGGATAGAATGACAGGAAATCCTCACATATCAATAATCACCCTAAATGTAAATGGACTGAACTCACCAATAAAAAGGCACAGAGTAGCAGATTGGATCAAAAAACTAAACCCAACCATATGCTGTCTCCAAGAGACACATCTCAGCTACAAGGACAAGCATAGACTCAAAGTGAAAGGGTGGAAATTGACACTCCAAGCAAATGGTATCCAGAGAAAATCAGGTGTAGCCATAGTGATATCAGATGAAACAGACTTTAGGTTGCAAAAGATAACAAGAGAGAAAGATGGACATTTCATAATGGAAAAGGAGACTATACAACAAGAAGACATAACGGTCATCGATATTTATGCCCCCAATCAGGGAGCACCGAAATTTAGCAAGCAACTACTAACAGAACTAAAGGGAGAAATTGACCAAAACAGAATTATACCAGGGGACCTAAATACATCATTGACAGCTATGGATAGAATATCCAAACATAAAATAAATAACGAAATAGCAGCCCTGAATGACACATGAAAATGGACATAATTGACATATATAGAGCACTTCATCCTAAAACATCAGACTATGCATTTTTTTCTAGTGTACATGGAACATTCTGAAGGATAGACCATATATTCGGACATAAAGTCAGCCTCAGCAAATTTAAGAAGATTGAAATCATACCAAATATATTCTCTGATCACAAGGCTTTGAAATTGGATATCAACTGCAAAAAGAAAGCAGGGAAAAGAACAAATACATGGAGATTAAACAACATACTTTTAAAGAAGAAATTAGAGGAGAGATCAAAAGATACATAGAAACAAATGACAATGATAATACATCCTACCAAAATTTTTAGGATGCAGCGAAAGCAGTTTTAAGAGGGAAATTTATCTCATTACAGGCCTATCTCAAGAAACAAGAAAACTCCCAAATAAATAACCTCATGTTACACCTTAAAGAACTAGAAAAAGAAGAACAAGTAAAACCCAAGATCAGCAGAAGAAAGGAAATAACAAAAGTTAGAGCAGAACTAAATGAAATAGAGAACAAAAAGACAATAGAAAAAATTAATGTGACAAAGAGCTGGTTCTTTGAAAAGATTAACAAAATTGACAAACCCTTGGCTAGACTTACTAAGATAAAAAGAGAGAAGACACTGATTAACAAAATCAGAAATGTAAAAGGGGAAGTTATCACGGACACCACAGAAATACAAAGGATCATCCAAGAATACTATGAAGGACTATATGCCACCAAATTCAATAACCTAGAAGAAATGGACAAGTTCTTAGAAACATATAGCCTTCCAAGGCTGAACCATGAAGAACTGGAAAATCTAAACAGACCGATCACCAGTAACAAAATTGAATCAGTCATCCAAAACCTTCCCAAAAGCAAAAGTCTGGGACCAGATGGCTTCACTAGTGAATTCTACCAAACCTTCAAAGAGGATCTAATACCAATTCTGCACAAACTCTTCCAAAAAATTGAAGAAGAGACTATACTCCATAACTCATTTTATGAGGCCAACATTACCCTGATACCAAAACCTGGTAAGGACACCACAAAAAAAGAAAACTACAGACCAATATCTCCAATGAATACAGATGCAAAAATCCTAAATAAAATTCTAGCAAATCAAATACAGCAATGCATTAAAAAGACTATTCATCACGACCAAGTGGGGACAAGGAAGGTTCAACATCCGCAAATCCATTAATGTGATACATCACATAAACAAAATAAAGGACAAAAATCATATGATTATATCAATTGATGCAGAAAAAGCATTTGACAAGATACAACATCCATTTATGATTAAAACACTTAATAAAATAGGTATAGACTATTGTCTGTGTCTATGAGTCTATGTAATTTTACTAATAATTGTCACTTCAATAAATTTAATAAAAAAAATAGGTATAGAAGGAAAATATCTTAACATAATAAAGGCCATATATGACAAACCCTCATCTCATCTCATAATGAATGGTGAAAAACCGAAGCCCGTTGCTCTACGTTCAGGAACACGACAGGGTTGTCCCCTTTCACCTCTGCTTTTCAACATAGTGTTGGAAATCCTCACCAGAGCAATCAGGAAGAGAATGAAATAAAAGGCATCCAAATTGGGAATGAAGAATTTAAATTGTCACTCTTTGCAGATGACGTGATGCTATATATAGAAAACCCTAAGGACTCCACCAAAAAGCTATTTGAAACAATCAATGAATACAGTGTAGTTGCTGGCTACAAGATCAATGTGCAAAGGTCCATTGCATTCCTATATACTAAGAATGAAATCCAAAAAAGAAATACAATAAACAGTTCCTTTTGCAATTGCAGCAAAAAGAATAAAATACCTAGGAATAAACTTAACCAAGGATGTGAAAGACCTATATGCTGAAAACAATAAGACATTTTTAAAAGAAACTGAATAAGACACAAAGAAATGGAAAGACATTCCATTGCTCTGGATTGGAAGAATCAGCATAGTTAAAATGGCCATATTACCCAAAGCAATATATAGATTTAATGCAATCCCCATCAAAATCTCAATGGCATTTTTCAAAGAAATAGAACAAAAAATCATCAGATTTGTTTGGAACCACAAAAGACCCCCAATAACCAAAGTAATCTTAAGAAAAAAGAACAATACTGGAGGTATCACACTCCCTGATTTTAGCTTGTACTACAGGTCTACAATAATCAAAATAGCATGGTATTGGCAGAAAAACAGACACATAGACCAATGGAATAGAATTGAGAACCCAGAAATAAAACCACATAAATGTGGACAGATAATTTTTGACAAAGAAGCTAAAAATATACAATGGAGAATAGACAGGTTCTTCAATAAATGGTGCTGGGAGAATTGGATAGCCACGTGCAAAAGAATGAAACTGGACTGTTATCTATCACCATGTACCAAAATTAATTCAAAAAGAATCAAAGACTTAAGCATAAGACCTGACACAATAAACTGCATAGAAGAAAACATAGGTACTAAACTTATAGACCTTGGGTTCAAAGAGCATTTTATGAATTTGACTCCAAAGGCAAGGGAAGTGAAAGCTAAAATAAACAAATGGGAATATATGAAACTTAAAAGCTTCTGCACAGCAAAAGAAACCATCGACAAAATGAAGAGGTAACCAACTGAATGGGAGAAGATTTTTGCAAACAGTACCTCTGATAAGGGGCTAATATCCAAAATATACAAGGAACTCATGCAACTGAACAACAAAAAACAAACAACCCAATTCAAACATGGGCAGAGGACTTGAAGAGACATTTCTCCAAAGAGGACATACAAATGGCAAATAGACATATGAAAAAATGCTCAACATCACTAATCATCAGACAAATGCAAATCAAAACCACAATGAGATATCACCTCACCCCAGTCAGAATGGCTATCACCAACCAGACAAACAGTAACAAATGTTGGAGAGGCTGTGGAGAAAAAGGAACCCTCATACACTGTTGGTGGGAATTCTGACTGGTGCAGCCGTTATGGTAGGCAGTGTGGGGGTTCCGCAAAAAATTACGAATATAATTACCATATGACACAGCAATCCCTCTCCTGGGTATCTACCCAAAAAATCTGAAAATATTTATACATAAAGACACGTGTGCTCCAATGTTCATTGCAGCTTTGTTTACTGTGGCCAAGACATGGAAACAACCAAAATGTCCTTCGATAGATGAATGGATAAAGAAGTTGTGGTATATATACACAATGGAATACTATTCGGCGGTAAGCAAAGATGAAATAAGACCATTTTTGACAAGGTGGATGGATCTTGAGAATATAATGCTAAGCGAAATAAGTCAGACAGAAATAGCAGAGAACCATATGATTTCACTGATATGTGGTATATGAACCAAAAACAACAAAAGAACAAGAGAAACAAATGAGAAAGAAAAAGTCATAGACACAGACAATAGTTTGGTGGTTACCAGAAAGTAAGGGGGGAGGGTGGTGGTAGATGAAGGTAAAGGGGATGAAATATATGGTGATGGAAGGAGAACTGACTCTGGGTGGTGAACACACAATGGATTTTATAGGTCATGTAATACAGAATTGTACACCTGAGTTCTATGTAACTTTGCTAACAATTGTCACCCCAATAAACTTTAATTAAAAAAAAAGAGAACCATGGAGTGAGATTCTCCTACAAAAAATAAAATAAAATAAAATAAAATAAAATAAAATAAAATAAAGTAAAATAAAATAAAGTAAAATAAAATAAAATAAAAGAGAGAGGACTCAAGTAAATAAAAGTGGAGGGGACAACTGGCACCACAGAAATACAAAGGATTATGAGAAAATATCACATACAATTATATATCAACAAATTGGACAATCTGGGAGAAATGGGAAAATCCCTGAAAGCATACGATCTTCCAAGGCTGAATAAAGAAGAAACAGAAAATCTGTACCAATGGATTATTACTAATGAAATTGAGTCAGTAATCAAAAAATTCCCAAAACATTAACTCCAGGACCAGATGGCTTCACATGTGAATTGTACCAATCATTCAAAGAAGAATTAACATTTATCCTTCTCAAAGTATTACAAAAAATTTAAGAAGAGAGAAAGTTCTTATGCTCATTATAAGGGGCCACTATTACCTTGATTCCAAAATCAGAAAAAGACATTATAAAAAATTATATGCCTATATCCCTGATGAACATATATGCAAAAATCCTCCACAAAATGTTGGGAAACCAAATTCAGCAATACATTTTAAAAAAATCACAGAAACTACCAAGATGGCACAGTAGGTCAGTGCTGTGCTTACATTTTCTCACGACCACATCAAAATTACAACTAATGTACAAAACAAACATTATTGAGAATAGCCTAAAATCAAGAAGAACTGAAGCCTTTCAACTAAGAAGCCACCTTCAGACTGGTCGGAGGGGCAGACATGTGGAACAGGCTGATACCACACCCACGTGTGACCATTAAAGATCAGGAGGTCTATTTTGGCTGTTGGAGTCCCTCCCATCCCCCAGAGGAGCAAGAGATCCCAGCCCCACCCCAGCCACAGTCCAGTGCTGGGGAGACAAGTCGCCATAATTTTTGGTTTTGAAAACCTGCAGAGATTGTGACTGAATGAAACTGAGTGCAGTTGCACTCACAGGAGCTCCTGTTAAAGTTGTGTGGACCTACCAACCAACAGAATCACTCACTCTGAGCTCCAGTGCTGGGCCAGCAGCTGGAAAGGCAGCAGGGACAAATGTTGGGAAATTGAGTTGTCTGGCTTGGGACAGACACTGGAGAGGTGGCTTTCTCCTGGATGGGGAAGCTGGTGAGGACCATTATATCTTTGCTGAGTCCTTGCTTGCATGCGGATGTAGACAGCCACCATATCTGAGTCTCTTCCATTCGTTCACCACTCCCTGAGGTTTCGAGACCTGACCTCCCCAACTTTTGGGCACACCCAGGCCTCTTTCAGTCACTTTTTTGTGCAGAGTGCCTGCCTTGGCTCAAGCTGCAGACTTTTCTAGGGTCTCTCAAAGGTTTACAGAAGCCAGACAAGCAGAATCTGCCTTGAGCATGTCCTGTACCTCTGGCTGAGCAGCCCTAAGCTGGCACTAGTGGCACCTGGCCTTGGTTCATGGTTTGTCCTCTCAAGGCACTTCCAAGCACAGAATGGGCAGCAGCCTTCTGAGGATTTATTTGTGGCTCCTGCTGTGTGAACCCAGGTGGGGCACATGCAGTGGCTGAACTTGAACAATGGCAGATCCCCTCCAAGGTGGTCCTGCAGCTGGCACCCCAAGTGGCCAGCTTCAAAATGAGCTGGAGCATCACCCAGCTGCCTCCAAGTACCTCACACCCACAGGATGGATTGGGCAGGCACCAGAGTCTTGATGAGGCAGATCCTGCTCAGCAGTATCAGCCCCCACACAACAACTCTTCCATTGTAATCAAGACCAATCCCACAGCAAGTGAGCCCAAGGGTCAGTCCCTCCTACTGATTGTACAATTATCAACCAAGGCTTAACTTCAAGAGGAGGGCACACACAACCCACACAAGGGACACACCTGGAGTGTGTGGCTCATGTGACCAGAAAGATTGCACCACTGAACCCCACAGCACACCTTCTACATAAGGCCACTGTACTAAGACAGGAAGACCTAGCAGCCCTACCTAATACATAGAAACAAACACATTGAGGCAGCTAAAATGGGGAGACAAAGAAACATGTCCCAAATTAAAGAACAGAACAAAGCCCCAGAAAAAGAACTAAGTGAAATGGAGATAAGCAATCTATCAGACACAGAGTTCCAAACACTGGTTATAAGAATGCTCAGTGATATCAGGGAGAACTTTGTCAGAGAGATAGGAAGCATAAATATGGAGATGGAAACCATGAAAAAGAAACAGTCAGTAATAAAGGATACAATAATGGAAATGAAGAATATATTACAGGGAATCAACGGTAGATTAGATAAAGCACAGGATTCAACCAGTGATGTAGAAGATAAGGTAGAAGAAAATACCCAACCAGAATAGCAAAAAGAATCCAAAAGAGTGAGGAGAGTTTAAGGGGCCTCTGGGACAACATGAAGCATACCAACATTCACATTATAGGGGTACCAGAAGGAGAAGAGATATAGCAAGGAATTGAAAACCTATTTGAAGAAATAATGATTGAAACTTCCCTAAACTGGTGAAGGAAATAGACATACAAGCCCAGGTAGCACAGAGTGTACTAAACAAGATAAACCCAAAGAGGCCCACACCAAGACACATCATAATTAAAATACCAAAGGTTAAAGACAAAGAGAGAATCTTAAAAGCAGCAAGAGGAAAGCAGTTAGTTACCTACAAGGGTTTCCCCATAAGACTGGCAGCTGATTTCTCAACAGAAACTTTGCAGGCTAGAAGGGAATGGCAGGAAATATTTCAAGTGATGAAGAACAACATACAATCAAGATTGCTCTACCCAACAAGGCTGTCATTTAGAATTTAAGGACAGATAAGGAGTTTCCCAGACAAGAAAAAGCTGAAGGAGTTCATCACCACCAAACCAGTATTACAAAGAATTTTAGAGGGACTTCTTTAAAATGGGAAGGCGGTTAAGGTGGGGTGAAAGGAGAAGGGATTAAGAAGAAATTTGTTGTTACACAGTAGTCATGGGGATGTGGTATAGTATAAGGAATATAGTCAATAATATTGTAATAACTAGGTATGGTACCAGATAGGTACTAGATCTATCAGGGTGATAGAAGGGAATGGCTTTGGTGGCAGGGTGAAAAAAGTGAAGTAATTAAGAAATACAAATTAGTAGTTAGTCAAGTTTGTAAAGATCATGTAAGGTGCCAGATGGTCCCTGGACTTATCAGGGGATCACGTCATAGACTGTGTAGATACCTGACCAATGCACTATACACCTAGAGCTGAAGTGGAATAATATTGAATGTCAACTATAACTAAATATATAGGTACATATATAGTCACAGGATGTGGAGTACAACATAGGGAAGATAATAAATGGTATTGTAACAGTTATATAAAATGTCTAGGGGTAGTAGCTTGGGGGGTAGGTTATCACTTTATGAGGAGTTTAAATGTCTAACTATTATGTTGCTTTTACATCTGAGACTAATAAATAAATTTAAAAACATGAAAAAAATCGTTCACCGTGGTCAAATGGGATTTATTCCTAAGGTTCAAGTTTGGTTCAATATCTGTAAATCAATTAATGTGATATACCACATAAGCAAAATGAAGATAAAAATTATATGATCATATGAAATATCAATAGATGCAGACAAAATGTTTGGCAAAATCCAGCATCCATTCATGATAAAAACTCTCAGCAACGTGGGAATACAGGGAACATAACTCAACATAAAAAAGCCATATATGCCAACCCACAGCAAACATAATACTCAAAGGGGAAAAGCTAAAAGTTTACTCCTTAAGATCAGGAAAAAGACAAGGATGTCCACTTTCACCACTTTTATTCAACAGAGTATTGAAAGTGCTAGCCACAGCATTCAGATTAACAAAAAAAAGTAAAAAGAAAAACAAACGAAATAAAAGGCATCCAAATTGGAAAGGAAGAAATGACAGTCATTATATGCAGATGTCATGATACTGTATATAGCGAACCCTAAAGATTCTACCAAAAAACTATGAGAACTGATAAATTAATTCAGTAAAATAGCAAGAAACAAAATTAATATTGCAAAATTAGTTGCATTTTTATAAATCAATCACAAATTAATAGAAAGAGAAAATAAAAAAAATCCATTTATAACTGCATAGAAAAATCAAACACGTAGTGATAAATTTAACAAAAAAATGTACATATTGAATTTTATCAACTCCCTTTTCTTCATTGATTGATACAATCATGTGATTTTTCTTTTTTTAATTTTAATTTTTTCAATTACAGTTGATATTCAATATTATATTAGTTTCTGGTGTATAGCATAATGGTTAGACATTTATATAACTTATGAAGTGATCCCCTCAATAAGTCTAGTACCCACTTGGTATCATACATAGTTATTACAATACTATTGACTATATTCTCTGTGCTGTACATTACATCCTCATGTCTATTTTGTAACTGCCAATTTTTACTCTTTAAACTCTTCAGCTTTTTTACCAAGTCCCCAACCCCTTTTTCATCTGGCAACCATCAGTTTATTCTTTGTATGTATGAATCTGTTTCTGTTGATTCTTATTTTGTTCTTTAGATTCCACATATAAGTGAAATCATATAGTATTTGTCTGTGTCTGTCTTATTTCACTTAACACAATACCTTCTAGGTTCACTCACGTTATTGCAAAGGGTAAGATTTCATTTTTTATGGCTTAGTAATATTCCATTGTACATATGTACCACATCTTCTTTATCCAGTTGTCCATTGATGGACACTTAGGTTGCTTCCATATCTTGGCTATTGTAAATAATGTTGCAATGAACACAGGGATGAATATATCTTTTCAAATTATCAGGTCTGACAATTAAGTTTGTAAACTTATTGCAACAATGTTGGTAAACTTTTTTGATATCAGAGCGATTATTCATTATGATTTTGTACCAACTGGACAAACAGTAAACCAAGTTTACTATTTGGAAGTGCTGAAAAGGTTGCATGGAAAAGTTAGATGACCTGAATTTTTTGCAAACAATTCATGGCTCTTGCATCACGACAGTGCACCAGCTCACTCAGCACTGTCTGTGAGGGAGTTTTTAATCAGTAAACAAATAACTGTATTGGAACACCCTCCCTACTCACCTGATCTGGCCCCCAATGACCTTTTTCTTTACCCGAAGATAATGCAAATATTGAAAGGAAGATATTTTTATGACATTCAGGGCATCAAAGGTAATTCAATGACAGCTCTGATGGCCATTCCAGATAAAGAGTCCCAAAATTGCTTTGAAGGGTGGACTAGGCACTGGCATGGCTTCCCAAGGGAAATATTTCAAAGGTGACCATAGTGATATTCAGCAATGAGGTATGGGACTCTTTTTCTAGGATGAGTTCATGAACTAAATTGTCTGACCTTGTATTTTTCTGAATTTCTTTGGATAAATACCCAGAAGTGGAACTGCAGGTTAATAAGGTTGTACTATTTTAAATTTCTTTCTTTTCTTTCTTTCTTTTTTTTTTTTTTTAGAAATCCTCAAACCGTTTTCCATAGTGGCTGCACCAAATGGCATCCCACCAACAGTGCATGAAGGTTTCCTTTTTTCCTTTTCTCCCCATCTTTGCCAACACTTGTTTGTTGACTTATTGATGATGGCCATTTTGACAGGTGTGAGAACTTCAACAGAGAGATAGTAATGCAACCAATTTTGGAATATTAATTTTGGTCGGTTCAGAATTTTTTGTTTCTTCTTGAGTCATCTTAGAAGATTGAATGTTTCTAGAAAAATATTCATTTCTTCCAGATTGTCCAATTTGTTGGCATATAATTGTAATAGTATTATCTTATATTTCTCAGTATTTTTGTGGTATTTGTTGTCATCCACCTCTCCCCTTTCATTTCTGATTTTATTTATTTGGGCCTTCTCTCTTTTTTACTTGAAGTTTGGTTAAAGATTTATTAATTTTGCTTATGTTTTCAAAGAAGCAGCTTTTGGTTTCATTGATCTTTTGTATTGTTCTTTTAGACTTTATTTTATTATTATTTTTTTTTTTTGTTCTGATCTTTATTATTCCCTTCCCTACTCATTTTGGGCTTTGTGTTCTTTTTCTAGTTTCTTTAAGTGTAAGAGTAGATTGTTCCCCTGAGATGTTTTGTGTTTCATGAGGTAGGGCTATATTGCTATGAATTTCCCCCTTGGTACTGCTTTCACTGTTTCTCATAGATTTTGGGTGATTGTGTTTTTTCATTAATCTCAAGGTGTCTTTTGATTTCTTCTTGATCTAGTTTTTGACCCATTTATTTTTCAGTAGCATGTTATTTAGCGTCCAGGTGTTTGTGTATTTTTTAATTTCTTTCTTGTAATTGATTTCTAGTATCATAACATTGTGGTCAGAGAAGGCGCTTTATATGATTTCAATGTTTTTAAATTTATGAGACTTCTATTGTGGCCTAATTTGTGGTCTATTTTTCAAAATGTTTCCTGTGCTCTTGAACAGAATGTATACTCTGCTGCTTTAGAGAGAAACGCTCTAAAAATCTAAAGTAAATACATCTAGTTTAATGTGTCATTTTAAGGCTACTGTTTTCGTGTTCATTTTCTGTCTGGAAGGTCTATCCATTATTGTCAATGGGGTATTACAGTCCTCTAATGTGACTGTATTATTATCTATCTCTCCCTTTATGTCATTCAATATTTGCTTTATATACAGAGGGTGTCAAAAATGTGTACACATTTTAAGAAAGGAAAAAACTGTATTAAAATTGTAATACTCAATATATACCGACAACAAAAGGTGAATAAAAGTCATGTGTATATGTTTTTTTGGCATCCCTAGTATTTAGGTGCTCCTGTGTTTAGTTGCATACATGTTTACAAGGATTATATCCTTTTGTTGGATTAATCCCTTTTTCATTATAAAATGTCCTTCTTTATCTTTAATTATAGTCTTTGTGTTAAAGTCAATTTTATCTGACATATGAAGGTTTTGACAATTAAGTTCACGAACTCATCCTAGGAATAATGCTGCATACCTCATTGCTGAATATCACTATGGTCACCTTCGAAGTATTCCCCTTGGGAAACTAGGAACCGATGCCAGCACCTAGTCCACCCTTCAAAGCAATTATGGAACTCTTTTTCTGGAATGGCCATCAGAGCTGTTGTTGGATACCCTTAAATGTCATTAAAATCTTTCAATAGATTTATCTTTGGATAAAGAAAGAAGTCATTGGGGGCCAGATCAGGTGAGTAGGAAGGGAGTTCCAATACAGTTATTTGTTTACTGGCTAAAAACTCCCTCACAGACAGTGCTGTTTGAGCTGGTGCGTTGTCATGGTGCAAGAGCCATGAATTGTTGGCAAAAAGTTCAGGTTGTCTAACTTTTTCATGCAACCTTTTGAGCACTTCCAAATAGTAAACTTGGTTAACTTTGTCCAGTTGGTACAAATTCAGAATGAATAATCCCTGTGATATCAAAAAAGGTTAGCAACATCCTTGCAACAAGTTGATGAACTTAACTGTCATGCTTCATAATTATTGCTACCCCAGTTTTTCTTTTTGTATGATTTTGCATGAAGAATCTTTTTCCATCCCTTTACTTTCAGTCTGTGTGTGTCTTTTGATCTGTTTGTGTTTTTTGGTCTCTTGTAGACATATATGTGTGGGTCTTGTTTTCTTATCTATTCAGCTACTCTGTGTCTTTTGATTGGAGCATTTAATGCATTTACATTTAAAGTGATTATTGACATAGTTATTGCCATTTTATTATTCACATTTATGTTTTTTCCCCCTTCTTCTTAAAGAAGTCCCTTTAAAATTTTTTGTAATACTCTTTTGGTGGTAATGAACTCTTTCAGCCTTTTCTTGTCTGTGAAGCTCTTTATCGCTCCTCAATTTTAAATGATAGCCTTGCTGGGTAGAGTTTTCTTGGTTGTAGGTCCTTGATTTTTATTAATTTGAAAACTTCATGCCAATTTCTTCTTGCTTGCCAAGTTTTGGTTGAGAAATCACTTGATAGTCCTATGGGAGCTCCCTTGATGGAAACGAACTTTCTTTCTTTTGTTGCTCTTAAGATTCCCTGTTTGTCTTTAACCTTTGGCACTTTAATAATGATGTATCTAAGTGTGGTCTTCTTTGGGTTCATCTTTTTTGGGACTTTCTGTGCTCCCTGGACTTGTATGTCTATTTTCTTCACCAAGTTAGAAAAGTTTTCAGTCATTACTTCTTCAAATAGGTTCTGAATCCCTTGCTTTTTCTCTACTTCTTGTGGTATCCCATGATGTGAACTTTGTTATGCCTTGAAGTTGTCCCAAAGGTCCTTTAAACAGTCCTCATGTTTTAACATTCTTTTATCTTTTTGTTGTTCCCACTGGTTGTGTGTACCTTGTCTTCCAAATCACTGATTTGACCCTCTACTTCATCAAATCTGCTGTTCATTTTCTCTCATATATTCTTCATTTCAGTTACTTTATTCTTTATTTCTGACAGGCTCTTTTTAAGGTTTTTATGTCATTTTTTATGCTTTCTATCTCTTTGTTGATGTTTTCACAAAGTTCCTCGAGCATCCTTATAGCCAGTGTTTTGAACTCTGCATTTGACAAATTGTTTGTCTCCATATTGTTTTGTTCTTTTTCTCGAATTTTCTCCTGTTCTTTCATTTGGGTCATGTTTCTTTGTCTCCTTATTTTGGCTACCTCTTTGTGTTTATTTGTATGTATTGGGTGTATCTGCTATGTTTGACATTCTTGGAAGAATGGCCTTATGTAGTAGGTGTCCTTTGGGGCCCAGTGGCACAGTCTCCCTGGTCACCTGACCCTGATGTTCCAGGAGTGTCTCTTGTGTGGGTTGTGTGTACACTCCTGTTGATCCTCAGCCTGACTGGCTGTGATGATAGGCCATAACAACAGCATATGAGCCACTGTGTGGGGGCTGGTCACATGGAGCTGGATTTACCCCAGCAGGCTCTGGTGCCTTCTAAGAGGCACCTTTGGGTGTGCCACCTGTGGAGCTAATTGGGTGGCACTCTGATGTGGTCTGAAGCCAGCCACTGGGTGTGGTGTTTCCAGGGCCTCTTGGGAGGGGCTCTGGTGCAAGCCAAGCCAAGGTCAGCTTCTGCCTGTGATCACCCTGGGGCTACCTGGTTGTAACTACAATGGAATCTGGGGTTGTTAGCAGTCTGTGCCTGGTCTGTAGGCATGTGGGAAAGGCCATGCTGCAAACTGAGGCCGGCTGTTACCAGTACTGGTCCTGGGTACACTTAGCCATAGGGACAGAGGACCCTAAGGCTGGCCACTACTTGCTGGGTGTTGGTAAAACTCACTGAAAGAGTCTAGGGTGATATGCATAGGGTGAGGTCAGTGTCTCAGGAAGTCACTAGAATCTGGTGAGTGTTGTTCACTTGGTTACTGCAGATTCAGATTTGGCACTGATGCTGAGCCTGTGGTCACTGAATAATAGGCATACTGCATGCCGTGGCCAGCTACCACCTCTTTGGTGGCTGTGGATCTTTGAGAGTTTTCAAGAAAAACTGCAATTATGGCCAATGCAAACTGCCTGCCACTAAAATTGCCTCTTGAAGTTGGCAGACCAAGGTAGGCTATCTACTGCTGAAAGCTTCTGAGAATTTCTTTTTCTTTCTTTCTTTTCTTTTTTTTCTGCTGAGACTCTGTTCTTGCATAGTTTCAAGTGTGTTTGTATTCACTTATTGCAGTATTTTCATGTTGGCTTCTTTAAAATCTACATCAGAAAATTCTAACAACTGTGTCACTCAGTGTTGGTATCTATTGAATATCTTTTTTTTTTTCACTTAGTTTGAGATCCTCCTGTTTCTTGGTATGATGAGTGATTCTAGATTGAAACATGAACATTTAGTATTATGTTATGAGACTTTCAGTTTTCATTTGTTTCCTCCAACACTGCTCTATTGTGGAGCAGGAGGTGCTGTCTCATGATTATCAAGTAGTGGTGAAGTCCTGGTTCCCCACTCAGTCTCCCTTGACACCCTTCATTGTGATCTCTTCATTGCTCTGGGTGTGGCCTCCATGGATATATCCCTGGCTGCAAGGGCTAGAACTACCCCTAATGTGGCCTGCACTGACTCCGTGGCAGGGAGTAGCCCCGTTACTGCTGAGCCCTGGTGAAAGTCTGACTTTCCTCTTGTCTCTGTGACAACATCCCAGCAGGCAGAGGGAAGGGCATCCTATCACTTCCAGGTGGTAGTGGAAGTCCAGGCTCTCCAGGTAGTCCCACTGACAGAAACCTCTGAGGCAGAGGGGCAGGATTACGAGGTACCTCCTTAGAGCCTTGAGAGGGTGGGAGTCTGGGCTCCAGAGTTAGCCTTTGCTGGGAAGTTATGGGTGAGGGGCCATGGTTTTTCCTATGGTGATTGGCTGAAGTACAGCAGTTATTTTCTAAAAGTCTTCTGCCTCTCTTCCTGGTCATTTGTCTACAGAGAGTAAGCTTCTGTTGGGAAGGGCATCCTATCACTTTTTTTGGTCTGTGCCTGTTCGTATTTCCAGGTTGCTGACTTTGTCACCTCCAAGTCTGTAATATATGAGGTAAAAAAAATACCCAGGAAACTCAACATCATGTTGTTCCACAGGTCCTGAGGTTTCTAGCTAGTTTGGCTTTTTTTCCCTCCACTTTCAGTATTTTATATATAATGTCAAGTGTTCTTAGTTGTACTAAGTAGAAGGAGTAAGGTATGCCTACTCCATCTCCCTAGAAGGAGAAGTCCAATCATTAACTTTTAAATGTCTTTGCAAATAATATAAACAGCAAACGCAGAGCAGAAAGTCTGGGACTTTGTATGCAAATGAATCATTATGATCCAAAAATACTCATCTCTGGAGAGGACTTTGAATTTCTCTCTCATTGCTTACAGTGCTGTGGGTGCTGATGTTCTCTTGATGTAGGTGTCACTTAATCTCCAGAAATAATTCATGTTGGGTTATTCTGGGACCCTTGTATTAAATTTTCTAGGAAAGCCAAGGTAGACAAGTGTAAATTTGCTTAGCAGCAATCACTGAAAAGTGAATATAAATGCTGCTGCAAATGATGGGATGGGGAGCTCAGATCATCAAGGCTCCAGGAAGGGTAGGGTCTGAGTTTTGAGCACAGAGATTTCATAGTTCACATCATTAAGCAGTGATGGATTTAAGTGACTGTTGCTGGACAAGACACATTAATAGATTTCCTGTAGGATTTTATAATGAACAGTTAATTTTAGTCTGTTCAAAGGAGAAAGGAGTTCTTGCTGGCTTACCAGTTCATTTTTCAGGGAATCACTATAGTGACAAATACTGTTATAAAGTATACAGAGGAAAGCAATTAATAAGTGCCCACTGATGATGAAGTGTTGCCAGGTTTCCTGTGAAATATAGAAGTGGTGTGAAGACTAGGCCATCTACTGACGTCTCTTGTAATTAGTGCTTAATGTGCTTTTGAACCCAACTTTTCCATTTGTGTGTTGTTTATAACTAGGGGTAGAAATGGAAACTATTTATTTTTGGATCTAAACCCTAGACACATTTAGTTCAGAATTCATAAGAGAAAGACTAAGAAATTATTAAAGTAACTTTAGAAATTTAGATTACTTTAGAAGTCACTGATCCATCTGACATAATACTCTACTTCAAATTACAAGCTGCTCTAAAGCAGTAGTTGATTTCCATCACCCCCTCCACTATTTTACTTTGCCAGTCAAAAAACTTACACTTGGCAAATAAATATCCTGAATGCCCCAGTCCAAGCTACTAGCTGAACTTATTTATGACATGGAATAGGGTTTTCTGGAACTACAGATTACTCTGGTTAGACCTGGACCAATATCTTGCCCAGAGTAGGGGAGTAACAAATGTTTATTGAGTGAGTTGGCTATGTACCATGTCCCTAAACCAAAACGAAGGTTAGAGTCTATTTTAATTTGGCCCTTGAAATTGGGTTGGCCTTCAGATGAGTAAAGACATTTATTTAAGTTTAAGTTTTTATGTCTACTTTGACAATAGAGCTGAAGTTTGGAAATGACCTTGAATTAGTATGGGACATTATAGCTTGGTCTTAGAAGAACATTATACTATTAATAAATGCTCAACGTCACTAATCATTAGAGAAATGCAAATAAAAACCACTATGAGATACCACCTGGCCCCAGTCAGAATGGTGATCATCAATAAATCAACAAAACACAAGGGCTGGTGAGGATGTGGAGAAAAGGGAACTCTCATACACTGTTGGTGGAATTGCAGATTGGTGCAGCCACTATGGAAAACAGTATGGAGGTACCACAAATAATTGAAAATGGAACTACTTTATGACCCAGCAATTCCACTCCTCGGTATCTATCCAAAGAAATCCAAAACATTAATTTAAAAAAATATATGCACCCCTATGTTTATTGCAGTGCTATTCACAATAGCCAAGATATGGAAACAACTAAAATGCCCATCAATAGACAATTGGATAAAGAAACTGTGGTACATTTATACAATGGAGTATTACTCAGCCATAAAGAAGAATGAAATCTTACCACTTGCAATGACATGGATGGACCTAGAGAATATTATGCTAAGTGAAATAAGTCAGACAGAGAAAGACAAATACCATACGATCTCACTTATATGTGAAATCGAAAGAACAGAATAAATGAACAAACAAAACAGAAATACTCTCAAAGACACAGGGGAAAAGAAACCTGATGGTTGCTAGATGGGAGAGGGGTGGGGATGGGGGAGAAGGTAAAGGGATTAGAAAGCACAAATTAGTAGTCACAATATAGCCATGGGGATATGAAATACAGTTTGGGGAATATAATCAATAATGTTGTAAAGATATTGTAGGGTGCCAGATGGGCACTGGACTTATTAGAGAGAACACTTCATAGAATGCGTAGATGCCTGACCACTGTGCTATACAACTGAAGCTGAAGTTGAATAACATTGAATGTCAACTGTAATTATATATATATATATATGTTTATATTTCCCCTCCCCCATGGGGTGTGGAGTGTAGCATAGAAATATAGTCAATGGAATTGTAACAGCTATATTAGATGTCAGAAGGGTAGTAGATTGGGAGGTTATCACTTTGTGAGTGGTGTAAATGTCTAATTATTACATTGTTTTGTATACCTGAAACTAAAATAATAATAATAATAATAATAATAATAATAATAATAAAATAAATCAAAATGGAGTAGAGATGAGGGGAAAAAACTGAAGAATAGTTCTAGATTAAAGAAGATTAAGAAATCATGACTTGTCACCCCAATTAATTTAAAAAATAAATAAATTAAAAAAAAAAGAAATCATGACAACTATATGCAGTGTGTAATCTGGATTAAAAATAATTTTTTCCACTTCAAATTTTTGCTCTAAAGAAAATTAGTGGGATGAATGGTGAAATTTGGACAGGTCTACAATGGTTAGGTAAAAGTATTGTGTCAGTGTTAATTTGTTCATCTTGATAATTGTGCTGTGGTTAAAGTCCTTGTTTTTAGGAAATATACACTTAAGTTTCAAGGCTAAAGGGGCATCATGGCTGCAGCATATTCTCAGACATTTCAGATATAAAAATATATGTTAAAAGCAGTTGTGCAAGGTATCTGAAGTTCCAAGAAAATGTACTTTCCACTTTTTTTTATCCCTCAAATTAATTTGTTATATTAATAAAAAATTAATGTAAAAATAATTCAGTATATTTATAATTAGTGTCCCTCTCTCAACTTCTAGATGTCTGTCATCATTATGGTGGCACAATAAGGCGTGCTTTAAGTAATATTTTGGTATCTTCTTCTATAACAGTGCTTTATTGTTTAGGTTACATTATGTTAATGAAGATAAATAGCCCCTTTTCTATGTCAGTTAGAATTGGATTCAGTTTCATACAAGAGGGTCACCCAACCTCAGTGAATTTGCCACACAGAGCTTTGTGTTTGTGAACAGTGTCACAAGGCTACGCCCGGCTATAAAAGAGCCCTGGGACAGTGACTGTTTTTAAATGGGTATGTTTCTGCCCCCTATAAAATTGGGACTATGTTGATAAAAAAGAAAAGAGAATGATATTCTGTTGATAACCTGCATTTTATGCCAAACTACTGAAGTGTGTATTTATATTCATTCATTCACACTGGGCTGGAAAGTCTCCTAGTATTAATTTCTTACTGCTTATTAGCATGAAGACACAATGACACACTTAAGTTTTTTTGTTTTATTTATTTTTTCTGTGCAGGGATAGTGTGGGATATCTGTGAAGTTACTTTTCTGTTCAAATGAGTTAACCAAGATGGAAACATTTGTTTAAACAGTTATGTCAACCTCAGACTGAAAAAAAGGTCATAGTATATATAACCTTAGAGAAACAGGAAATACTAAATGAAGTAATGCATCACTGCTCACAGCAGATAAGAAGTGAACCTACCTACGAGAAGACAGGAAACATCAGTAACCATGTTCTACTATTATATAGCCATTGAAGTCTGGCCACAGAATTCTAGGCTAGAGTGATCATGAATTTGTCCCCGCTTACAACCCCTTATTGTAGAAACATTTGAAAATAAGCTATCCAAAATTATTTACCAGAACATTCTCAAGGGCTGGTGTTTCTACTCACAAAAGCAATTTTTTAAGCCCTTAATGTTTTCTTGTTTTTCTATATTCTCACCCCATTCTCACTCCTTCCATTTAGCTTATTTTGCTTCTTTCCATTGTTTCTGATCTCATTTGGACCATCCTACTGTGTAAACATTTAAACCCAAAGGAACAAGATATAGAGAATGTAGTTTCATACCCCATCTCAGATATCTCTGTAAAAGTTTTATTGGTACAATCCACCTCCAATCCCATGTTCTTCCATAATGAAAAAAAAAAAAAATGCTGTGTTCACCAACTATTTCTCCTCCATTTGCAACTATTGTATCTTCTGTATGAAATGAGATGGCTTAAGAGGTCTACCACAGTTAAAACCATTAACAATTAATGAACTAAAAACATTTGTTGAAGCTGGCTATTTTAGAAATATACATAATCTCCTCTTTATAAGTCACGTGAAGACAAGGCTGTACTTTCATAGATTTTAGATTTGTATATTAGATGGGAATCTATCATTTTAAATTGCTATGATGGACAATAATAATTACTAATATTTATTGAACTCTTAAAATCTGCCAGTTTAGAGCTTTACATGTAATTATCAGTTAGGGTTTGTTTGCCAGTTAACAAAGTACTTTAAACCTATTGGCTTAAATCAAGGACCATTTATTATTGCTCAGGAATCTGTGGGTGAATGCTCTGTGGGTGAATTATTGCTCAGGAATCAGCTTGGCTGATCTTGGGTTGGCTTCCTCATGTATCTGAGGCCAAGTGGTGGGTTGACCTCGGGCTAACGGGTCAAAGAGGGCTTCAGATATCTAGTAGTTGACTGATGGCTGTAGTTGTATGGTAAGAGGGACATTTGTCTCTCATCATCTAGCAGGCTAGCCTTAATGTGTTCACAAGGCAGCAACAGGGTTTCTAGAGTGAAGGTGAGAGAGTGTGTGACCTCTTGAAGTCCAACTCAGAACTAGCACGATGCTACTTCCACTACCTTCTATTAACCAATGTCACAGTGCCAGCCCAAATTCAAGTAATAGACTCCACCTCTTAATGGGAGGATCTGTAAAACCACATTTCAAAAGGGGAGATACAGAGAAGGATGGAGAATTGCGGCCATTTTTGCAATTTACCTTATATGTGTTAACTCTTAATCCAACAGTCCTGTGAGGCAACACTACCTTTTTCCCATTTTATACGTGAAGAAACTAAGGCTTAGAGGGGATAAGTACCTTTGTTTCAAATCATACTGTTCAAAAATGGAAAAACTAGAAGTCAAACTCAGCATTCTTGTTCTAGAACCTGTTCTCTTAGCTATTTTCTCACAATTTTAAACTAGATATCAAGGTCAACTCAGGTTGGTTTGACCATCACAAAGAGAAATTCTGGGTAGCAATAGAGAAATCTAGCAAGTGTCAACACCTAATCACTTAAAAAGGTTTTGAGGAAAGAAGGTAAACTGTTCATGGCTCATTTAGATAGCTACAGATTACATAGGCTCATGACTGTGCCATTTCCCTTCACACCTTTTTCAGAAGTAGCAACAAACATTTATGAATATGGCTGTGTTCTGAGATGCAAAATACTTATTTAACCTCCCAAGGGTGTTGGATGTCTGTTTCTGTGGTTTTACCCAACAAACATACTCCCAGATTGTTCTACAAATTTGTGGTCTGATCACAGTGAAGCCTGTGGATATAGATGGGGTTCAAGAAGTTAATTCTCAATTGAAGCCAGGCAAAGACCCTGAGAATGGAGAAGAGCCTCTGAGGAAAAAGTGATGTGAGAGGATGGTTATGTCATTGGAGGTGATTCATTTGCTATCAGATATATCCAGTTATGGTTTGTGAAGCTCCTGGGCTACTGCCTTGCTTTGCAAAATTCACCAGCCCCAGGGTTTTGCTACTTAGAGAAATATGAGGACACAAAATCTCCTAGTAGATTAAAAAAAAAGTAAAAAGATGGATCTATTTTTAGGATGACTACAGAGCCAATATAATTGAGCCAGTAATGTGTAGCAGAGTGGAAGGAAGTGCACAGAATCCCAACTCTGCATTGGTCCTGAGCAGTTATAGAAAAGGTCCCTAAACTCCTCCTCTTTGCCTCCAGTCCTGGTACCCCAGAATGAGGATAGACTTATGATATTTGGAAGTAGGTGAAGAGAGAGGGATGAGTTATCAGCAGACTTGGAGAACATTATTTGTGCTCTGCTGGTGAAAAAGTTTGAGAGACAAGAGCAGCAATCATGTAAAAAGAGCTTCAAACTTGTGGTGTCCTGTCTGGGCTGAGCTGTGTAATCCCGCACATCCTTGAAAGAAAGATACTTCTTAGAATAATATTGCAATCATCTTTCCAGGACAATGACTAGTGGAGAGCCAAAATCCTTCAGTATGAGTCTCTGTGACACGGTGAGATTGAGAACATCCTGGTCAATGACCACAAGTTGCTGATGGGCAATTATGCAAACACTTTCTTTCTATACTCAGTAGATGGAAAAACCTGAAGATTTCAAATGCATCTCCTGGAAAGTATAGTTGAAATGCTAATGGGCCAATTTGGCAACACTGAGAAGAATGCAGACAGTGCCTACAAATATAAAGTGACCATATGAGATGACTATAAAACTACCCTTAGACGTGGACAGAGAAGCCTGTGCTCTGCAGCCTCACCAAAGGTGTGTTATCTACTCTCATCCTGAAATAGCTTTTGAGTGAGTGACTCTTTCATACTTCTTTTGGCTCAAATGAAAACCTCTTTCCAGTTATGTGCTTTGTAAAACAAACACCCTGAGAATTGTACCAGGGAAGCAAATGATCCAGAAAGGCAACAGTTGACTGATGGTTGAATTTAAGGACAAGACCCATTCACAAAACATGAAGAAATGAAGGTAGACTCTGCCAAGTCAGATTCTCAGACATTAGGTCAGGATCATGGAGAAAGAAGGTTTTGGTATGTGAAGCGTGAGCAGACCATGGGAATGAAATAATTTCAGAATGGCAGGGGACACTCTGCTCTGCACACTTTCCTATCCAAAAGGCTCACAACTGCCTAATTATCATTGTGCCTTTTCCTCTTTCTTCCCAAGCAGTATCTGTAAGAGCAAGCCATTCTCTAATTTACTAGAATCTAAGTAATTATCTCTGTATACTTGTAATTCTTTGAAATATTGGGATCAGAAGGGTTAGCATTATTCGATTTTCATCTTGTAACTCTCATTTTTTCAATGTTCAAACACTCTCACTTAGAGAAGTAATAGAAATAGACGAGATGCCAGATGACCAGGCCAGCCCCTCCTACTCTCCACACAGAGCTCCCATTGACTAAAATGGTATAAATCAGGGCCAGTGTAAACAGAACAGAGACAGCAGTACTATGCAACCCTAAGCTTTGGCTGAACTTCCAAAATAAAGCTACAAGATGAAAACAAAGGTTTTCCAAGTAAAAGGAACTTACTTACCATAAATTTCATTGTAGAATCATATAACAAAGCGTATCACTGTTAAATGGGTGGGGTGCTGTGTATGTGAACTCCAAAGGCTGTTCTCTGGAAGTGTTAGAAAGAAAAGCTCTGTAGCAACATGAGTTTGGGACATGTTGAGTTAAACAGGTTAAATAACTTCTTTTACTGAATGATTTCTCAGAATATTCTTACTCTAATGTGCATCGTGAGTCTCCAGGAGGGGTATATAATATGTAGATCTTCTCAAATTCATGTAGTCAGAGGACTCCTGTTTCTTTCTTTCCCACAGGAGGTGGCTCAGTGTAATGGATAAGTATGTGGGCACTGGGATCAGCTTGTCTGCTTAAGTCCAGACCTATAAGCTATGTGGCATTAGACAAGTTATTCAATCTCTCTAAGCCCTAGTTTTCTCATCTATAAGAGGAGTATAATAATAGCGCCTACCTAATAAATGTAAGGTTGTGGGAAATAAATTAGACAGCTCATATAAATATTACATTTATTCCATGGCCTCAATGATAGTTAAAATTTAACAATGTATCAAAATAAAGTATCCTGCAGAATGAGTATTGCATAGTGTACACTTTTCATAATAGCAGTGTAGTGGACATTGGGGCTGCTGCTTACCATTGGTCACATTCCCCTGGCTAAAATGATTGGTTTAGTTGGTCTAATGAGAGGGATGCTCAAGAACATCCCTTGATGGTTGGGGAGAGGATCTCACTTTAACTCTGAGTGATTAGTGTGTGGGTGTGGGACATGAACTACTGTGGGCATTTTATTATAATGAGGTGAGTGAGCTGGGGGAGGAAGCATACACACAGAGGACAGAAAGACACAGGCGGTGTCTTCATCAGATCTCATTAGAACTGACATTGCCCTCGACTTTCCAGTCAGGAGAACCTACCAATTCCTTGCAGCTTAAGTAAGTCTGAGTAAGGTTTTCTATTGCTGACTGTCTAAGCCTCTCAGCTGACAGAGTTAGGAGTAGCTTAAGAGGCAGCATAGTGCACTGGAAACAGCTCTGGAGCACAAATACAACCTGGCTTTCTGGCAATGGGATGCATGATCTCCATCTCTCACTTGCCTACTCTGAACTTAGTTTCCTCAAGGATAAAAGGGAGAAAACAGGTTCTACCAGAACTTCACAGTTAAAGCGAGGTATAACGTAAAGTTGTATGAAAAAAACTTTGAAGACAAGTGTTCTATAAATGCAGTGCAGAAATATTTATAGCAATAGTGAAAACTTGACCACTTCTTAATTTAAAGCTGTTACACTGTGGTGGTACCAGATTTTTGGCTTATGCTAAAATAAGAACATAAAAGCCACCTGTCAAAATATTATAATTGGTTTCTGACTAAACTTAAGGCTTTAAATTCTGTCATGCTATAAGTTTAAGGGCTTATCTGTGGATTTCTGCCATTCAATAATACTCGATTCCATTTAAAATTCTATGGTCTAAATATTTCAAAAGAGACACTGGAAAGTAATCATATATGAACAAAGATCCTCACTTGTGGTAATTTGCCCCCCCTTTTCTTATGCCTCCCCCCTACTCCGGTTCAAGCCATTGTTTCTCAGTCTAGTTGTGCAGGACACAGCTTCCTGCCCCATGCTGGTATTATGAGCCTTGTGCTCCCCCAGGCTGAGGCAGTCGGTCGCCGTTTGGCCGCTCACAGCAGCTCACAGCAGCTCACGGCAGCTCATGCTGGCTGCCAGACACTCAATGCTGGCTGCTGGCCACTCACGCTGGCCACTGGCTGTTCATGGCAGCACACAGTAGCCCACAGCAGCACACAGTAGCCCACAGCAGCACACAGCAGCCCACGGCAGCACATGCCAACCTCCAGCAGCTCACGGCAGCCCAGCTCCAGGGAGAGCTGTTGTTCACAATCTTAGCTGTAGAGGGCACACCTCACTGACCCATGTGGGAATTGAACCAGCAATGTCGGCATTAGGAGCACCGCACTCCAACCATCTGAGCCACCAGGCTGGCCCACTTGTGGTAATTTTATTTTATTTTTTAAAATGTCCAAACTTTGTAAAATATTAGTCCTCATTTATAATTCTACCAAATGGACCAAGTATTATTTGATAAAAGGTAGTGACGTTTTTACTTCTAGTTTTAGAGAGAAATAAATAGTTTTAACTAATAGCATGGTAGAAAGTTAAAACAAGGAAATCATCTACAAAATCAAGAAGAAAGGACTTATGCAAAAACTTTAATAAACTTCAAACTTTAAATTATGAACAATCATCATATCTGGTCTTTATTGGGGAACAATTCTCCATGTGTTTTTTCACTTCTACAAGTCTTGCTCGGTATTATTCTAACAATGCAAGATCTGACTGCTCTTTAATTGGGTCATTTCTCAGGCTGTGTTTGTAGTGAGTAACCTTGAGTAAGATTTCCTCCAATACAAAGAGTAAGCTTGCTTACTACTTATTGAACATAAGTGGACCCCCAATCTCAGTGTTCCTTGATATGACACAACCCCATTACATGTAAAACATACATTGGGGCCCCTTCATGTCAGCTTGTGGGACTTGGGGACACGAGTAATTGATATTCACATGCTGACACTCATGGTGCTTTCTGTACCCTGAATAAAAAGTCCTCAGTCTCTGACCCAGGCGTCTCGTGTCTTCTGCTGGCATCCATGAAACAAAAACAGGCTAATTTATTAGCTGATAAGGAGGGTAAAAGCAGATCCCAGACTCTTCACAGGTCTTGACACTTTTGGCAATATTGTGTTTGGTGGATTTTCAGGAAAATTCCTTCTTAAGGAGTTATTCCAACAAGATGTACTCATACTATATTCTTTGTGAGCTCCTGGCATCTTAATCAACCAGCAGAGGGAGCCCATGCTAATTAATTAATTTAGGCTTGCTTTCTACGTGGTACACATGCTAAAACATCTCACAGATAAAATCCACTTACAAGTAGCCTGCTGCTGACAATATTTAGGAAAAATTGTTGCACATGAAACAGTAGCATCATTTACTTGGGCTTCAGGGCATAAAAGGTAAAATATATTATATTACCCAAGGGTCCTCTCAGGAAGGAGAAAGTTAGGGAATATGAATTATCAAGCCAGAATCAGTGGAAAATAGTATTTTCACAATAAAGGATTGTCATGCAGGGCGGCCTGCAGAGTCTCAGCTACCGCTCCCCACATAAGAGTGCAGGATGTGACTAGGCCAAAAAGGAACACCCACGGAGCCATAGGTAGGGGAGTGATACCACTATCGTCTCACTGGAGGCTGGATTCACACGACGTGTGACCTGCTGTCCGCTTTTCTGCCTGCCAACCAACCGACTCTCCTCCCCAGTGCATCCGCGGCAGTTATATCAGTGGCCAATTGGCTAACCGGCTACAGCTGACAGCCAACTAGCCACAGCCATCTACTACCCAAGCCAGCACCCCTCCACGTGAGTCTGAGAGCCTGGAAACAGCACTCTGGGGCTTTGTCCTCACAAGGATTATTTTAAAATTGATAGCACTGGATTTTGAGAGGAAAAGTCCTGAATAAAATATTTACTTTTGGAACCATAGAACTTTTTCTTTTCATTGCATGATGTATGTTGTTAAGAAATAAGGAAAGGGTGATTCCCGATCAAAATGGCAGCGTGAGATGAGCCTCTATAAATCTCCCCTGGAATTTACAACAAATGGAAAAACTACAACTCCACAAAGGACTCCCTGCACAGCAGACAGGCAAGACGAAGAGGCCCACTACTGAATTCACCTAAAGGTGGGCGAATCACACGAGCGGGGGAGGGGGGAGGGAAGGCAGAAGTGCAGAGATGGAGCTGCACGGAGCAGGACACAGACCTAGTTCTGTGCTCGGAGCTCACTGCATCTGGAACTACCGCACCTGCGGGAGACAGAAGAACTTGGACTGCTAGGGCTCCGTTTATGGCCCACAGGGCTGAGGAGACAGCATATAACACGGCTGAACCCAATGCTCACGGCAGAGACCTTGGATAAAAGACTGAGGGAAGAAGGCTGAAAACGGTGGTTTAAGCCCTCACTGCCAAGCAGAGAACGGAAGCCTTAGGCACTGAGACTAGATGCCCACTCCCTACCCTCCCAGAGCTCGACCCACCCCCACCTGCCCATTGCTAGAAGCTGAACAGTAGCAGTGTCAGATCAAAAGAACAGAATATTTGCTGTTCTGTGAACTGTGGACCGCAGAAACAGATTTGCAGGCCAAAAGTTCTGGCAAAGGGGAGGGAGCTGTGGAAGCAAGACTGGCTGTGGTGGTGGTCACCGCCATTGCTCTGGGCCAACTCTCACAACCCACCCGCCCCTGTCCCCATCTTTCTGGGAAGATCCCTGCAGGAGTAAACAGAACTGATGAAACACACGGGCTCTGAATCTGGTGCAGGAAAAGCTTTGGAACCTCAAAAGCTCTCCGCATACCCACACCGACAACTGCACCCTGTGACCCAGGTGAACTATTAACAGAGGAGAAGCCCGTCTCCCAGGGAATCCCCCCCCCCCATTGTGTGAGAAGCTGGAATAGTGCAGAGAAAACATAGCACTACCGTGTGAGAAAGAAAAAAATTGTGCAGTCGGAGAGAAAATAAAATTCTACCAACAAGTACTGGAAAACAAAAGAAAGATCTCTTCCTATCAACTTGTTGCAGAAGCCACTGATGTAGATGTCTAGGAAGAGAAATAATAAATCAGTAATTGCCATGAATAACAAAGGCAACAAGATAGCTCAGAAAGAAAGTGAAAAGTCTCCAGAAAAGGAACTTAAAGATATGGAAATATGTGACTTAAATGAGAGAGCATTCACGGTTCCAGTTTTTAAAAACCTCAATGAGATGCAAGAAAACACAGAAAGACAGTTTAATGAACTCAGAAACACAATCAAAGAACAACATGAGCATTTTATGAAAGAGATTGAAATTTTAAAAAAGAACCAAATAGAATTTCTGGAGATTAAGAACTCAATAGAAGAAATTAAGAATGAAATAGCCAGCTTAGGTAGTAGAGTTGACCAGATGGAGGAAAGAATCAGTGACATCGAAGATAGAAACCTGGAAATGACACAGATGGAAGAAGAAAGAGACTTGAGATTTAAAAGAAATGAAAAAAACTCTACAAGAACTTTCTGACTCCATCAGAAAGAGCAATATAACAATAATGGGCATACCAGAAAGAGAAGAAAGAGAGAAAGGAACAGAGAATATATTCAAACAAATTGTCAATGAGAACTTCCCAAACTTGTGGACAGAACTGGATCCTCGAATCCAAGAAGCAAATAGAACACCTAATTACCTCATCCCAACAGGCCTTTTCCAAGATACATTGTATTGAAGTGGTCTAAAATCAATGACAGAGAAAGAATCCTCAAGGTGCCAGGGGAAAGAAGACGGTAACCTACAAAGGAAAGCCTATTAGATTATCATGAGATTTTCCAGCAGAAACTCTACAAGCCAGGATGGAGTGGAAACAAATATTCAAACTATTGAAAGAGAGAAATTATGATCCAAGAATAATATATCCAGCAAAGATATCCTTTAGATATGAAGGAGGAATAAAGACCTTTCCAGGCATACAGAAGCTGAGGGAACTTTCTAATACACGACCAGAACTACAAGAAATATTAAAAGAGGCTTTTCAATCACCATCAACAGGAACAATTTGTGGCAACCAAAACATAAAAAGGGGGAGAGTAAAGGCCTGAACCGGAATATGGGACTGGAGAGAGTAAGTGTGCTGAAGAAAATGGAATACTCTAAATATCAAACTTTCTTTTACATAAAATTAAGGGTAACCACTGAAAAAGAATCCAGAACAGAAACATACACTGTAGTAAAAGAAGAAACAGAGGGAAACATCATAGAATACCACCACACAGAAATAATAGACAACAACAAAAAGGCAAAGAAACAATGGAGACACAGCCTTACCAGAAAACTAAAGATAGAATGACAGGAAATCCTCACATATCAATAATCACCCTAAATGTAAATGGACTGAACTCACCAATAAAAAGGCACAGAGTAGCAGATTGGATCAAAAAAACTAAACCCAACCATATGCTGTCTCCAAGAGACATATCTCAGCTACAAGGACAAGCATAGACTTAAACTGAAAGGGTGGAAATTGACACTCCAAGCAAATGGTATCCAGAGAAAATCAGGTGTAGCCATATCAGATGAAATAGACTTCAGGGTGAAAAAGGTAACAAGAGACAAACATGGACATTTCATATTGGTAAAGGAGGCTATACAACAAGAAGACATAACACTAATCAATATTTACGCCCCCAATCGGGGAGCACCAAAGTATACCAAGCAACTACTAACAGAACTAAAGGGAGAAATTGACCAAAACACAATTATACTAGGGGACTTAAACACATCATTGACAGCTTTGGATAGATCATCCAAACAGAGAATAAATAACGAAATAGCAGCCCTAAATGACACATTAGATGAAATGGACATTAATTGACATATACAGAGCACTTCGTCCTAAAACATCAGACTATACATTTTTTTCTAGTGTACATGGAACATTCTCAAGGCTAGGCCATATATAGGGACATAAAATCAGCCTAAACAAATTCAAGAAGACTGAAATCATACCAAGCATATTCTCTGATCACAAGGCTTTGAAACTGGATATCAACTGCAAAAAGAAATCAGGAAAAAACACAAATACATGGAGACTAAGCAACATACTTTTAAAGAACGACTGGGTCAAACAAGCAATTAGACTAGAGATCAAAAGATACATAGAAACAAATGATAATGAAAATACATCCTACCAAAATTTTTGGGAGGCAGTGAAAGCAGTTTTAAGAGGGAGATTTATGTCATTACAGGCCTATGTCAAGAAACAAGAAAAATCTCAAATAAATAACCTCATGTTACACCTTAAAAAACTAGAAAAAGAAGAAGAAATGAAACCCAAGATCAGCAGAAGAAAGGAAAGAACAAAAATCAGAGCAGAACTAAATGAAATAGAGAACAAAAAGACAGTAGAAAAAATTAATGTGACAAAGAGCTGTTTCTTTGAAAAGATTAATAAAATTGACAAACCCTTGGTTAGACTCACTAAGATAAAAAGAGAGAAGACACTAATTAACAAAATCAGAAATGAAAAAGGGAAGGTATCACGGACGCCACAGAAATACAAATAATTATCCAAAAATACTATGAAGGATTATATGCCACCAAATTCAATAACCGAGAAGAAATGGACAAGTTCTTAGAAACATATAGCCTTCATAGGCTGAACCATGAACAACTGGAAAATCTAAGCAGACCAATCACCAGTAACGAAATTGAATCAGTCATCCAAAACCTTCCCAAAAGCAAAAGTCCGGGACCAGAAGGCTTCACTAGTGAATTCTACCAAACCTTCAAAGAGGACATGATACCAATCCTTCGCAATCTCTTCCAAAAAATTGAAGAAGAGACAATACTCCCCAACACATTTTATGAGGCCAACATTACCCTGATACCAAAACCTGGTAAGGACAACACAAAAAAAGAAAACTACAGACCAATATCTCTGATGAATACAGATGCAAAAATCCTAAACAAAATTCTAGCAAATTGAATACAGCAATGCATTAAAAAGATTATTCATCACGACCAAGTGGGGTTCATCCCTGGCGCGCAAGGATGTTTCAACAGCCACAAATCCTGTGATGGGCCAGCCGCCACGAGTCGATCAGTACCTGAATGGGGGAGTGGGAATGAAATAAAAGACACACACAAATGCTAATGCGGCCGGTCTTCAGTCATGCTGAAGCCCTGAGTTTATTATCTCTAACCAATATATACAGTTTGAGTACGTGCAGTTAAACAAAGAAGATATGCATTATCTCTGTGAAAGTAAATCTTTCCAGCCTCAACCTTACTTTGACATAGAAGATACAAGGTCACTGAAACTCACAAAAGTAAATATCTCAAGGAGACAGAACCTACCAATTGTCCAGAAAGCCCTTAGTTTTCTGTGTCTGGGAACTGGCCGTTTTCACCACATTCCTCAGCAGCCGTTAGGCGCCTCTCAAATAAGGCAGAGGCAATGTTATGGGGGCAGAAACCGAGCCAGTCTGCAAGGTTCAGGGTTGCAAGAAACCATGGCTCCCCACAAAATCCATCAATGTGTTACATCACATAAAATAAAGGACAAAAATCCTATGATTATATCAATTGATGCAGAAAAAGCATTTGACAAGATACAACATCCATTTATGATTAAAACACTTAATAAAATAGGTAATGAAGGAAAATACCTTTACCTTATAAAGGCCATATATGACAAACCCTTAGCTAATCTCATAATTAATGGTGAAAAACTGAAGCCCTTTGCTCTACATTCAGGAACACGGCAGGGCTGTCCCCTATCACCTCTGCTTTTCAACATATTGTTGTAAGTCCTCGTCAGAGCAATCAGGCAAGAGAAAGAAATAAAAGGCATCCAAACTGGGAATGAAGAAGTTAAATTGTCACTCTTTGCAGATGACATGATGCTATATATAGAAAACCTTTAAAAATCCACCAAAAAGCTTTTAGAAACAATACACAAATACAGTAATGTTGCCGGCTACAAAATCAATGTATAAAAGTCCATTGTATTCCTATGTACTAACCATGAAATTTCAAAAAAGAAATAAAACAAAACAAAACAAAAACAATTCCTTTTGCCATGCAAGCAAAGAATAAAATACCTAAGAATAAACTTAAACAATAATTTGAAAGACCTATATACTGAAAACTATATGACATTTTTTAAAGAAATTTAGCAAGACATAAAGAAATAGAAAGACATTCCATGTTCATGGATTGGAAGAATCAACATAGTTAGAATGGCCATATTACCCAAAGCAATATACAGATTCAATGCAATCCCCATCAAAATTTCAGTGGCATTTTTAAAAGAAATAGAACAAAAAATCATCAGATTTGTATGGAACCACAAAGGACCCTGAATAGCCAAAGCAATCCTAAGAAAAAAGAACAGTTGTGGAGGTATCACTCTCCCTGACTTCAGCTTGTACTACAGGGCAACACTAATCAAAACAGTATGGTATTAGCAGAAAAACAGACATACAGACCAATGGAATAGAATTAAGTACACAGAAATAAACCCATATAAATATGACAGATAAGTTTTGACCAAGAAGCAAAAAACCTACAATGGAGAAAAGACAGCCTCTTCAGTTAATGGTTCTGGGAGAATTGGAAAGCCACATGCAAAAGAATGAAACTAGACTGCTATCTGTCACCATGCATCAAAATTAATTCAAAATGGATCAAAGACCTAAATATAAGACCCAAAACAATAAACTGCATAGAAGAAAACAGAGGTACTCAATTATGGACTTTAGATTCAAAGAGCATTTTATGAAGTTGACTCCAAAGGCAATGGAAGTAAAAGCTAAAATAAATGAATCAGACTGTATCTAACTAAAAAGCTTCTGCACAGCAAACGAAACCATCAACAAAATAAAGAAGAACCAAACACATTGGAGATTTTTGCAAACAATGTCTCTGATAAGGGGCTAATATCCAAAATACATAAGGAACTCATACAACTCAACAACAAAAAAACAAACAATGCAATTATAAATTGGGCAGAGGACCTGAATAAACATTTCTCCAAAGAGGACATGCAGATGTCCAATGGACATATGAAAAAAGCTGAACATCACTAATTATCAGAGAAATGCAAATAAAAACCACAATGAGATATCCCCTCACACCAGTTAGAATGGCTTTCATCAATATGACAAATAATAACAAGTGTTGGAGAGGCTGTGGAGAAAAAGGAACCCTCATATACTGTTGGTGAGATTAGTGCAGCCGCTATGGAAGGCAGTGTGGAAGTTCCTCAAAAAATTAAGAACAGAATTACCATATAACTCAGCAATCCCTCTCTTGGGTATCTGCCCAAAAAATATTAAAACATTTATCCGTAAAGATATATGTGCCCCGATGTTCAATGCAGCTTTATTTATGGTGGCAAAGATGTGGAAACAATAAGGATCCTTTGATAGGTAATTGGATAAAGGAGATGTGGTATATATACATAATGGAAGACTATTCTGTCATAAAAAAATTGAAATGGCTCCATTTGGGACAACATAGATGATGTGGGGACAGAGCCAGGAGTGCAGTTTCCAGGCTCTCACCCTCATGTGGAAAGTTGCTCACTCAGGTAGTAAATGGCCATCAACTGTGATTGGATGGCCATCAGGTGTGGCTAGTTGGCCGTCAGCTGTAACCAGTGAGCCATTGGCCACTAATATAACTGCCATGGCTATGCTAGCAGAAAAATGGGGGCTAGCAAGAAGATGGTGGCTCAGCTAGCAAGAGCGGATTGCAGTTAGCACGGTGCATTGCAGCTAGCAAGTGAGGTTGGTTGGCAGAGAGAAGTGGATGGGAGGTTGCAGATAGTGTGGCTCCTGCTTCCTCTATCTCCAACCCAGCCACCAGCGAGAATGTAGTGGTATGACTCCCCTATCTATGGCTCCATGGATGTTCTTTTTTGGCCTCACCATATCCTGCATTCTTATGTGGGGAGCGGGACCAGAGACTCCGTGTGGCACCCAGCATGACAGATGGATCTTGAGATTATAATGGTAAGTGAAATAAGTCAGACAGAAAAAGTCCAAAACCATATGATTTCACTGATATGTGGTATATAAAACTGAAAACAACAAAGGAACAAGACAAATAAATGAAGAAACAAAAACTCATAGAGAGATAATAGTTTAGTGGTTACCTTACGGTAAGCGGGGAGGGGGGTGGTAGGTGTGAAAGCGATTAACTGTATGGTGGCCGAAGGAGAATTGACTCTGGGTAGTGAACACACAATGTGATATGTAGATGATGTATTACAGAATTGTACACCGAAAACTATGTAAATTTACTAACAATTGTCACCCCAATAAACTTTAAAAAAAGAAGAAAAAAGAAGGAAATATAAGATAAAAACAAAAGCAATTAGGTCCTAATTTGAAAATTATTTGATATTTGCTATACTGAAAAACAGTTTGTAAATAAACTACATAAATAAGTGTCGTGCAGGGTGTCTGGCGGGGTCTCTGCTCCCGCCCCCTACAAGAGAACGCAGGATATGGTGAGGCCAAAAAGGAACACCCACGAAGCCATAGATGGGGGAGTCATACTAGCATATACTTTCGCTGGCGGCATCCACCTCTCTGCAATCCGCTCTTGCTAGCTCAGCCACCATCTTCTTGTAGGCCCCCATTTTCCTGCTAGTGTAGCCACAGCAGTTGTATTAGTGGCCAATGGCTCACTGGTTATAGCTGACGGCCAACTACCCACAGCTGACGGCCATTCAATCACAGTTGATGGCCATTTACTACCTGAGCCAGCACCTGTCTATGTGAGGCTGAGAGCCTGGAAACTGCTTTCTGGGGGCTCTGTCCCCACAATAAGTACACATGCAGGTTTGTGCATTTTGCTTTGACATCTTCACATTTGTACTTTCACTCATCAGAATTTCTGGTGCACAAAGGCAATTGCAGAGTTGATATTTGCCTGAGGTTAGGCCAATTTCCCTGAACAAGTTTCAGCATAAGTACTTGAGAATCTCAGAACCTTCTGTTTGTTTATAAAATAAAGCTTCTCTGGGTAGAAGTTCAAAAGAAATACATTTGTTAAAATAAAGCAGAGACAATTAAGGATAATTTAAAATTGTATTTTAAAATTACCACACGTAGGGAAAGCAAATACAATATTATTCATGATAAGGATGGTGACAATGACAAATATATAAATAGTGTCTGTTGTTACTTGAATTTTACTCTCACACCTGAGAGTTATATAGGTTGTATAGTGATGTTATTCAACCTCCAAATCTGACTTTTTACTTCTATCTCAAAGTGACATGACTTAGTGGATTTGACAAAGTGGCCTCTTTACCTGTGTATTTTTTCATTGTATTATCATCTCTATTTTTTCTCTTACTTATCATTATTATTATCTTGCTTAGAAATATTTTAGAGAACTTAAATGGTAGAAGATTAAGAGTAGTGAGGAAAATAAATAGTTGTTTTTCAAATATAGTCAGACTTTAAAATATACTATGCTCTTGGAAGGTTTGTAAGCGGAAGTAATGTAAGTCAAATTTAATTTTTCCATACAAACAATGTTATGAGTAAAGACTTATTTTCCTAAATAAGGACTTATGCCTAATTTTAAAAGAATGCTTTTACTGCCAATTTAATCTGTAGACCTTTCTGAGGCACATGCAAATCAGTTAAGGAGGACAAATGAGAATCTGGTTGCATATTGTTTATAATTTAATTTATGCAGGTAAGGCATTTCTGGGAGAGAGGCTGCTCTTAATTTCTGAACCGTTGGAAACCCTGGAATAAAGTTGATGGACCAGACAAGGAGCAGGCAGTATGGCTACCAATAAGTGTAATGAGGTGCCATGATCCCTGGGCTGTTCAGCAATGAGCAGAATTAGGAATGCATGAGTGGAAATTCCAGGGAAGCTCACATTTGTTTCATAAGGAGCACCCAGAGAGAGAATCAGGAAGCTTTGACGTGAAGGCCAAGGGGCAGGGAGTCACATCTCTCACAGGTTGAGAATCATATAAAAAACTCTTGAGTGGTACAATGAAGAGGAGAAAAAAAAAATTCTGCAAACACATTAAGTAACTACCACGCTGACTGTGCTGTACTAGGCGTTCTTCCACTTCAGGTTAAAGAGGAATGCATAGCTGCTCTCCTGGATTTTCAACTTGGTGTACACAGCTCAAACCAACCCACTGTGTGTACCTTAAGCTAACCAGTTCCTTTTGGGCACTCCTGGTGAGTGAATTAATATTATTTGAGATTCGATTTTTTTTCTCTCTACCTCTTGCCTTAACAATTTCTGACATTTTATGCTCTTCCTATTTTTGTGACCCAAAAGTGTTTCTTCGAAAGTGTAAACTGTGTATAAGAATTTGGCTTTTGTGCTTTATCCTTAGTTACTTTCCATGGAACACATACACAAAATGTTGTGACATTCAGAAAAAATGGAGATGAGAGCAAACTGAAATCATTTTAAGTCACATGACACAGTTAGGGACCAAGGGAACTTTTCCCCCAGACAGTACATCAAGTCTGGCTCTGGAAGCAGCTATACAACTCACTGTGGCAAGTATGGATTTCAGCTTTGGCACTTTGAAGTCTGAATTGGGTTAGTAGAGAGGCAGGAGGGCCAACTGGCTATCGTGATAATGCTACAGAGAGTCTCAGAAAGCCTCTCAGTAGGGGCTTAGCCACCACAACTATGCTGACCCATAAACAACATGTCAGGCATCACAGAGTCTATTCACGAGCTTGTGTTTTTGGAAGAAAGGTCTAGAGACTCTAAAAATGAGCAGCGAGACAGTGACATCATAATGGTATTTATTATTTCAGGTTAGACTGGCACCTACTAAATCTCTAAGGCTACAGGTAGGTTTTTCCACTTGAGGGAAGTCTTCTTTTTCCCTCTAAAGCTGGATTACTGGGAGGCATGAAACACACATGTTCTCCAGGGGTGCCAGTGTAGGTAAAATAAAACCTCAAATAATTCTTATTTCATTTTATTTTCACACATTCCTTTCCCTGGAACTTAAGTGGATTGATTCTTATAAGGCACAGACTGAGTCAGTCTCACATACGACCCTCTATGCTGCTGCCTCCACAGCGTGATCTTGATGTGAAGAATATCTTAGGACATCCTGTCCTCAAATGTCTCCTTTGGACCAGAAATTCCCATTTTACTTTAACTTTTTTGTTCAAGCTGTCAAGCACTCCATTAACATATATTTTTGATTGCTTTGAGAGACATGACAAATAAAATTATTAATATTTTAGCATAGATTAATTTATCACATTAGCCTACCCTAGAAGGTCTGAGACTGATAAATTTCAATGGGGAAGGAGTGAGGTATTAAAGAGTGAGTGAGTGGGGCTCTGTCTAAGGAAGTGTCCAGTGTGCTAACTCATGGAATGTGCGCACATGTGCATGTGTGTGTACATGTGCCTATGCATACATGTATGCCTGTATATGTGCTATGTGTGCATATGTGTATGCAGTGCATGTAATTGAGACAGGGTGGGAGTGGGTGGAAGACAGAAGTCGTACCAGGCTACAAAATGGTTGAGATGTATGATGTATATTGGGACTTGAAGAATTAAAAAAAAATTATATATATATATCGGGGGTGCCAAAAAAATATACCAGTGGACGCTTTGGTCAACGTTGCTCAAGCAGTAGTTCGCTGTAATCTGAAGTGTCTGGATGCTGATAGTAACCACTGTGAGCACCTCTTGTAATTGCAGAAGTCAAACATGACTTGTATTCATCTTTTGTTATCAGTATATATTGAGTATTACAATTTTAATACAGGTTTTCCCATTCTTAAAATGTGTGTACATTTTTTGGCACCCTCTGTGTGTGTGTGTATGTGTGTGTGTGTGTGTGTGTGTGTGCGTGTATGCACAAAATGCAGAAAGTAAGATAGTAGTTAAGAGAGTAGTCTTAGCGATCACCCAATTGCATTTTCAATAGTGGAAAATTCTAAGGGCTTTGGGCACTTAAGAAATATATATATATATATATATATTTTTTTTTTTTTTCCCCCCCCTCCCACAGAGTGAAGGCTGGTCCTGGCTTGGGGGATGCCAGAGAAACACCTTCTTGTGGCTCTGTGACTCAGCCAAGTCTTGCCTATGGGTGTCTCTCTTTCTCTGGGGCTGTTGTTTTCCCTGTATTCAGTTTCTTTCCCTGTCTTGCAGCAGCTGCATCATTAAACTGACATGGCACCTGAAAAGAAGGACAAATCTAGGCTGAGATTAATGATAATGCACTTAAATTTACATAACATATCAAGCCCAAAAGGATTCCAAAGTACCAAAGTAACTTCCCAGGAGGACAACTGACTTCTGTTTACCAGCAGGTATGGGAGCTAGAGCAGCACAACTTCAGATTATATGGTAAAAAAGGACAAAATGCTTGACAGATTTTTTTTTGGTTGTGGTTAAGCATTTGTGACACTCCAGTTCAGCAACTTAGAAGAAATTGTTTTACCTCAAATTTGCGGATAAGGATTGGAAGCTTGACATGATGAGAGGCCTGACATTACACAGCAGGAGACTACAGATGTTTAGTGGCAGGAAGGGTGGCAGCTTGGCCACCATTCTGGCCAAGCCCACTGGCTACCACAGCCATGGGGTGGAGAGGAGGAGCTGGCAGTGGACCCCATCTCGTGCCCTCCCTTGATCCTCTCTTTTAGGCACACGGCCTTTTTGGTGTTTTTCCAACTCACCATGTTAGCCTGTTTTAGGATGTTGTTGCATTCTGTTCTCTGTCTGGAATTGTTCCTGCCCCAGAGCTCACTCCCTCAGTTCACTCAGGTCACTTGGCCAAATGTTAGCTCAACAGGGAGGACTTCCCTGACAACCCCCAACCCCCCACCCCCCACGCATATAGCCTCTGCCTTTAGGTACAACCAGTCCCTTTATCTGTACCCATTTCATTACAACATGGACCTATCTGAAATTGTATTCTATTTTTATTTGTACACTCTTTATTATCTGTCTCCCCAACTAGAACATGAGCTATATGAGTTAGGGTTTTTGTTCCATTCCCTATTATATTCCCAGTGCCTAGAGAAGGGTCTGAGAGATAGTTAGTGATCAATAAATACCCTTTGGATGGAGGGATGCATGTGAGATGATTGTAGCCCTTACATTGTTCTTCTGCAGGGCTAGGTGGAGAGCATTGGGAGTGTGTCTGGATGTGGCCACATTGCACCTAGTCCAGTGCCTTGTGTAGATGTGACATTTTGTTAAATTAAACTGAATTTGTCTTGGAGAGTAGTCTGTTTAGTTTAGGGTGTTGTTGATATTGGACACTGGGAAGATTGAAGCTTTCCTTTGGAAAAAGGGGTTTTGATGTGGCTAGGTTAGGATAGATTGAAACAGCTCAGGCTCTGAATTTTTCCATTGGAAGAGAGTGGAAAGTCGACTGGATTGGAGTAGTTAACTCCCTGGATCTACCCTGTTTGAAACTCACTCCTCCAAATGGAGTCAGAAATACACAGAACAACATCCACTTCTGCCTTCAAAAACCCCATTAACTTTGGGCAACAGATCCAACAACCAAAGGACACAATATAATCACATGTGTAAGATGCCAAATGGGGCTGTGCAGAAAGAGGGTCTTGGGACAGTAAGATTTTCATTGGTGGGGACAAAGGTAAAGGACATTCCACACAGAACAGCAAGAGTAGATGCAGGATTCCAATAGTGTATGGGCATAGAGTGGGGAGGAGCTGTGGGTCCCTGAAGGCAGATAGATGGTGATACAGATCCATTCCCTGGGAGATGATATCATCAAGCAGAGCCAGGCCTGGACAGGATTTTTAAGGAAAACCTCCCAGGAAAACCCAAGGTACTGGGTTGATACTGGTGATTCATCTCATGGTAAGTCTTTTTCCTGAGTCATTCTGGAATCAATGTTCCAGGCCAGTGTGTGTTTGTGTCTGTGAACGTGTGTGTGTGTGTGAGAGAGAGATTGCATGTGAGTGTGTTATTGTTATGTGTGTTTGATTGTGAGAGTATGTGTGTGTGAAAGGGGATATCTCACTCTTCTGGATAAGCAGGGACACGATTCTCTCACATCCTCTGAGGGGGTCTGATGGATGACATACTCCTGAGGTCTGATTTGTGGGGCTTCCCTTCTGCTCATCTGCTTCCTCTGGCAAGATTATTTCAGATTCCTGTTTCCCTTGAAGCGATCTCTGGGACTTCTTTGTTCTGAAATAATGTTGGCCGTTTTTATATCAAGAAGAAGGAAATGCACATGCAGATGTTTCTCTGCTGTAGAATACCTTTCAGAGGGTTGAGCTCAAATGCAGTGGATGCTCCTCCACAAACAAAACTTCTGAACAAAGTGAAGATGTCCAGCTGTTTACAGGAGGGTGTGCAGTACCAGGGATCCAGGGATCTCCATGAGAGTGTGGGCCTTTCCCTGAGGAGATCACCTGAAGGGGAGGCAGTGGGAAGTAAAGGTCACTGTGTGGGGTGTGACTGTCTGCCCTAAAGCATCCCTTTGCCTCCTGTACTATTTCTGTCTCTGTTAATCCTGGGGAAAGTACTAATGGTTGTATTAAGAAAGCTGTATGAGCCCCTTATTAAGCTGATTTCTACTCCGCACTTAGCTGCCATTATTTTTGTTCTGATCAAGCAGCTCCCAGGGGCCTGTCAGTGTATGTGTATAAGGTGCATGCCTTCTGCGCACTGAGTGGCAGTGCACTGCCACTCACTCCCCACTCAGGCAATGAGCCTGCTTACCAATTTGTTCTTGGTGGTAGGGTGACTGGCTGGGAGTGGAGTGAGATCTGTAAGAAGTTGATCAAGAAGGCAACAGGTAGACTTTGTTCTCTTTACTCACTGATAATCTCAGGGTAGGGATTTAAATGGAAATTTTTTACTGGTCCTGTGTTCAGTCAGCCAGGTTTTCCTGAGTTGTTTTTGTCTTTTTTCTTCCTTAATTAAGGACATGTTTTTGATACTTTATTATAAAATAGTTTGATGTGCTTTTTACTGGTAGGTTTGTAACTAAGACTGACAAACCAATACTAAATTTTAGAATGATTTAAAAAATAATTCTAGGTAGCTGGATGTAGGATGCTTCAGATCATGGGGTAAACATAGGAATGTGGCATGGTTTCCACATTAACTCTCTGTTTCCTTCTTTAAGATAAATAGCCCCCAAAACTGAAATCAAGAAAACTCAAGGTTTCAGAGTACTATGTACATTCAAGTATAAATAGGTCAGTTCATAGATGCAAATACAAGCTTTCTTTGTGACATTATGTAGCTGTGTGTGGATGTAAGAATTTAATGGTTCACTGCATGATTTTCACTCATTTTAATTTGCCAAGTATACATAAGTCACATTAGTGAGTTGGTAGTAAAAAATGAGTTTTCTACATTTCTTGACTTTTGTATGTTTGAATTGTAAGCCATGTGATGAATATTCTTATCCATACGGATAAATATCAAGAATTCTCCATGTGGTAACTGGGCATATATATCTAAAGTTTCTGGCACACTCAAGTAATATATCTCTTTGGAAATTTAGACTGCACAAAGCTTGTATTTTAGGTTCCAATTGTATTTCTGCATTTTTATTCAATATTGTGATTTTGTCCTGGCTGAAGGTATACCCCCCTTATCTCTGCCAGATTCCTGGCAATTGCAATTGTACTTGGAAATGCGGATCAGTGTGGGGAGGAGTCCCCTTAATTACAAAATCCAGTGCTTGTCATCTAAGAAAAATGAAGCCCCCCCTCCAGACCTGATGACTGATTTCTAATCATCGCCATACATGTTTTATTAAAGGCTGACTCCTTCCTGTGTAGTCTCTGACATGCTAATTTTTGTGCGTTGTTACCCCTCGGACCTGCTCCTGATCTGACACCCAATGGCTTTAGCGGAAGTTTCGCTGCCTGTGGTGAAGATATTTTGGTGAGCAAGGAGTAGGAGAAAAATGCCAAACCAAACCAGGCCCTCCAGCGTGAAAGACAAAAGCAAGGACAGATACAGCTTATCAGTGCCTTTTTCTTAATACTCTTATTTTACTGAGGTTACATGTAGTGTGTTTTCTAAAATTCTTTCCCCACATCCTCTCCATTAAAATTACACACACACACACACTCACACTCACACACACACACACACACACACACACTCACACACACACATATAAAGTTAGACAGCACCTAGAGCCACTAGATGTCACTGCCTCCAATATGTTCTGTTTCCTGTGGCTTGCTGGAGTTCAGGAGCCAGGGGGCCTTTGGGTGGGAGAGGAGCCTGACAATAGGGCGTTGTACAGAGCTCTCCAAGGGAGGACCTGAGACTAGGAGCGCTCCCAGTGATCCTTAGCTAGGTTGAAACAGAGGTGAGTGGAGCAGTGGGAGGGCTCTCACTTCCTGGTGACTACTGTACGGGGGCAGGTATACTGCCTCAAGTCCCCACACTTGAAGCAGACGCCCACGAGTCCCCTCCACTACTTTGCAGGAAAGGAAACAGAGTGAGGGAGTCAGCAACAGGCACGCGAACTCGTTCTCCACATCAGATCAGGGAGCGGTATTCACTGTGCCCCTGGTAGGGAGGGGCTCTACCCTGCTCTGGATGGGGAAGGGACAGGTCCCCAGGTATGGGTGCAAGTGAAGCAGGGGAGACAGAATCCATAACTAATGTCACACAACTACAAGCGGCACTTGGCCCACAGGGAAAACCTTAGAAGGAGTAACACTTGGAATGACCAATATTTGGAAACCTTTCTTTGGGGCAAAGACCACACTTCAGGGCAAGAGTTCTGTTACCCTGGTTGTTGCAGGGGTGGTATTGGCCAAGATTTAAATTTGTTTTTCTATAATGTTTTTATATTTCTTGATTAAATTATTCATTTTCTTTTTTCGGTGTTACACAATTTTAATATTTATTTATATTGTGTATGAACAAACTCATCTGCAGTTCACAGTAGAAATGATCATTTGTGTAGGTGGGACAACAACCCTAATTAGTTCATCTATCAGAATCCAACTACAGTTGGAAGGCTTAGCATATTCTAGGATTCTAGAAGAAAGAAGATAACAAAATAGCAGGTCTGTATTTTTATTCATGTGGATAAATTCAGGAGCACTTGTTACTAGAGACTCTCCCTATGTTTGGGATCTGAGGGTGTCAATTTCCTCTTTCTGAACTCCAGATGGTGAGGAAAAGCCTGTCAGCATGATACAGAGCACAGTGTGGCTATTGCCATTGTGAGTAAGTCTTTTTGCTAAGGAGGAAGGTGATCATTTTCTTCTGCCAGCCCCACTAGAAATAGTAGGCCCCTGAGCTAATGAGAATTCTTTCTTCTATGGTCACATTTGGACATAATCCATTTTGTTTTTTTCTGTTTCTCCTTGAAAGAATTAGTTGGATGACAGGATTCAAAGGTTTTATCTACAGCTGGAATTTGGGCTGTGGCTAAGATGTGAAATACGGAGAAGAGGATTCTACAAGTGCAAAGGTGGACCTGAGCTGGGGGCCCCAGCCTGGAGCAAGGCTGCTAGAGTACAATGTGCTGGAGTAGTTCATAAAGTGGGGAGGAGCCAAAAGAGAAAAAGACAGAGAAACAAAATTATTGTTTACCAGATACTCAAACCAAATCTGGGGTTCATTATATTAGTAAATGCAGAGCATTGACCATGTGCCAGGTGCTGCTTTAGGCTGGGGATACATCAGTGAATAAAACAGACAAATGTCACATTCCTCTATGGAGTGTGTTTTCTAGTGAGAAAACACAATATAAATGAAAGAAATCAGTTACATAGTATACAAATACAATGATAAGTGCTAAGGGGAAAATAAAGCAGGGAAGGGAGATGGGAGTTGTAGGGTGGGATGGGGAGAAAAGGTCTTCCTGGGAAGGTGATGTTTAAGCAAATGTTTGTAGAATGTGAAGCAGTTAGTAACAGAGATGGCAGGGGCACAATGTTCAGGCCTTGGGATGGCAGTGCCTGGATCCTGAGGCAGGAGCACGCTAGTACGCTTGAGGCACAGTGAGGCAGCCATGCTGCTGGGGGTGTGATCAGGAGGAGTGCCGAGAGGGGTTGGAGGGGTGGGGCCCAGATTGTGGGGCGTGTGTAGGTCAGTGCAAGCACTTCTGCTGTAACCCTGGGTAGGAGGGTTTGAGCAAAGACATGGCATGCTCTGACTTCTGTTTTCAAAGGTTAAAGCTATGTTAAAAATAGACAAAAGGAGGCAAAGGCTGAAAGGAAACTGATGAGGAGGCTGCTGGCAATGATCCAGGTAAGAGACGGTTAAACCTGGAAGTAGTACTGAGAAGTAGTACTGGTCATTATCTGGGTATATTTGGATTGAATGTGACATGAGACACAGCTCTGTGCTGGACTGGCCAAAACTGGCTCAAGAGAGTGGGTTGTTAAATATTCAGGAAACTTATGTAACTTTACTATCAATTGTCACCACAATAAACCTTAACTAACAATAATAATAAAAAAGCTAAAATACAAAATGGAAGAGTTGTCTGGATTGTAGTTTGCGTAAGGCAAGTTGCCAGGCAACCAAATAAACTCAATTGTGTTGGAAAAAAAATAAATTCAGGAACTCTGCCACCCGGTGGTTAAACAATTGGCATGAAATAGGCCGTGGTGGGAGTATTTCCAGTATGGCAATTACCAAATGATACAAATCTAGGCTCTTTTCTTTTGGACAGCCAGTTTCTCAGCACATCATGGAATGGAAAGGAAAGGCAGGATGACCTACCAGGACCTTAAGTCACTGGAGGGATAAGGTTGTACTAGCTCACAGGCCTGGTGCTCAATTTCAGCTTGGCTACTTGAAGGTAGTTATCCGCTGAATAGTCAACCTTTCTATTCAGGTTGATTAGATCTACTTTATGTTCCTTCAGAAAGAAATAGGTATGCAAAGTACCCTATGATTAAAACATCACATATTTTGGTGGTTAGAATCCAAGATGGTAGAGTAGATAAACTATGCCTGCTTCCTTCTGTGAACACATTAAAATTACAACTAAATTATAGAACAATCAACCTGAAGAACCATCTGAAGTCTAGCTGAACAGAAGTTTTATAACTAAGGTTATAAAGAAGAAGCCATGTTGAAACTGGCAGGAGGAGCAGAGACATGAAACAGGCTGTCCCCAAACCTCTGTGTGGTGGTTGAGAATCAGGAGCCATATCTCAGCCTTAGAGGTCCCCCCCGAAGGAACGAGAGATCACAACCCTACAGCAGGTTCTCCAGCCCAGAGTACTGGTTCCTGGAAGAGGAACCCACACACATCTGGCTGTGAAAAACACTGGGGAATTCTGACTATTCAGGTGGGACAGAAGGCTGTGGGAAACCCAGTGTCCTCTTAAAGGGTCTGCACACAGACTCACTCACAGGCACTCACAAAGGGACAGTGACTCAGGGGGTGTCTGAGGCAGACTAAGGTGTGTGGCTGGAAGACAGTCATCATTTTCCCTCTGTGGGATCTTCCATGCTGCTGGCAGGCAGGCACCATTTTTCCTGTGTTGAGCCCTCGCCCCACGCCCGTGGCCAAATCTAAACCTGAATTGGCCTAAAGCTCTGCTAGGATCCTGCTACACTCAACTCCCCCAATGCCAGAGGTATTTTCTCAGTGAGCACTCTGTGAACTCTTTCTTGGAAAACTATCCGAGTCTGTGGGTCCCAGGTGCGTGGCAACTGGTCTTAGTGTGCTCTGTGACTTTTGATGAGTAGCTTCAGGCTGAGCACTGGCACCAAACCAGAATCTACATTAGCCTGGTGATAACAATTCTCACTCTAGTGACTCCCTGAGACCATGTCTCACCCAACTTGTGTATCTCATGAGGCTATCTCAGCAGCAAACCTTAAGGGAGTGAGCAACTAGCAGCAGGCCTTCGTGTGTCCTGGCTTTTTGTGGCATGACCCCAGGCCTTGCACTGGTGACAGACATCCCTGGTTTGCAGCGAGGCCTTTCCCATATGACTCCAGGCTTAGCACAGGCAGCAAACAACTAGGATCACTTCGGAGCTCCTACTAGGTAGTCCCTGGCTGGTAACAGGCAGTGGGTGACCTGGACCTGCACTGGAGACCCTACCAAAAGGCACCAGAACAAACATAATCAGAGATTGGCTTCATATCACAAGCAAAGTACCACCCAATTAGCCCACAAGGGGTAAACCAAAAGGGCGGTATAAATAGGCCCACTGGGGCAAATCCAGCTCCATGGGTAAACCCCCCCGACCCCCCCCCCATAAATTGTGGAAATGGTCAAACACCACAACCATTAGCCTGAGGGTCAATCCCACCCACTGAAGTGTCAATAGCAATCAAGACTCCACTATAACAGGAGGGCACACACAACTCACAAAAGGACACTCCTGTAGCACCTGGAGTATGTGACTGGGGAGAATGTTCCGGGCCCCACAGAACCTGTTCCAGGGCCCCTACATAAGGCCACCTGGCCAAGACTGGGAGACATGGCAGATCTACCTAATACATAGAAACAAACACATATGGGATGTGGAAAAAAAAAATTGGAAATGTGGAAAAAAAGAAATGTGTTCCAAATGAAAGAACAGGAAAAAACTCCAGATAAAGAACTAAACAAAATGGAGACAAGCAATACAGAGTTTAAAACAATGGTCTTGGGACTCTGGCAAGATGGTGCGTTAGGTAAACCCTAGGCTTACTGCTTCTTAGGATCACACCAAAATTACAAATAAATTGTAGAAAAGGCAACCTCAAGAATCATCTGAAGACTACCTGAACAGAAACCCTATAACTAATGACATATAGAAGAGGCCACATTGAGACTGGTGGGAGGGCTGACACGTAAAATGGGCTGACCCCAAACCCACAGATAGTGGTTGAACACTGGGAGGGCCACCTTGGTGGCGGAGTTTCCCCTCTGAAGAGGGTGGGATCCCAGACCCACACTGGGCTTCCCAGCCCAGGCATCCTGTGCTAGGAAGAGGAGTTCCCACAACCTCTTGCAGTGAGAATTAGTGAGGACTCTGTCTCCTCCTCCCAGTGAGACAGGTGGAAACTTGCACACAGCTTGCACACAGACTCACTCATTTGTAAACACATACCTGGTTTCTGATGGAGGGGCAGCAATTCATGTGAGGAAAGACTGAGTTATGTTGCTTTCAGGTGATGGCTGGGAGGACAGCAGGTATTATTATCCCTGTGTGGAGCCCAACACATGCGTAGCCTACAGGAGGGCACCATCTTTTCTGCGTTGACGGCTCCCCCAAAGGGCCAAGTGTGGGACCACATTGATCTAGTGGAATCCATGTGTGCACACTGCCTTGGTGATGCTCTGGGTCCCTGTCCCCTCTGCGCCCCCCAACACACATAGCTTGTGCTGCATTGCCTGGGACACTCCTGATTTGTGGGCTGCTGGCTCCACTCCACAAGCTGAAAAAGACTTTTTTCAGTGGCAGACAGACTGTGGTGTCTAGGAAATCTTTGGAGGTGGGTGGTGACCCAAGACATGTGCCACAGCATCTGTTGGGGACCTGTGGGCCTGAGGTGGCTAGTGTTTGGCAGTGGTATACTCAGGGCATTTGTGCAGGGTGGTCAAGGGCCCTGAACAAGTGTGGGAGCCGAGGCTGCATTGTCTTTGTAGAAACCATCGCCCACACCCCTTAGATCCTTGGACCCCTACCCCTCCCACCTAGAGCTACATTGCCAAGGGCATTTTCAGCTCCTGGGTGGTCAGCCCCACCTTGCAAGCTTTTTACAGCAGCAGATGGTCTGTGACAGCCTGGGGAGATTTTGGTGGCGGAGAGTGACCCAAAACTTGTGCTACAGCCACCCCTGGGCAACTCTCAGAGATTTGTGAGCCTGGCAAGAGGTGGCTACCTGCAGTGTTCTAAGGGCATTTCATGAAGTGGTCACAGGCCAGGCACTGCTCTAAGGCAAGAAGTGGCTGGCTGTGGTATTCTCAGGGTGCAGTGAAAAGTGGTCACATACTGGGCACATGCTGGGCAAGAAATAAACCTGCATTAACGTTGTAAAAATCATGCAATGTTTCATGACTCCCAGGGACTCTGCCCTGTCCAGCTAGTGCTGCATCACTGGGGGCACTCTCAACACCAGATCAACTAACCCAGCCCTCACATCTAAAGAGGCTATTTCAATGTCCGAGCATTCCAGGCAGCTGGCAGGTCACAATAGGCATAAAGGGCCCTGGGCCTTTTGCTAAGCTTCCTCAGGCCCAATACTGGTGGCCTCAGATCACAATAAGGCCACACCCACATGCCTGCAGGTCCAGCACAGGCAAGAGTCAACTACATATAGCTTTGTGGCTCTTACCACCTAATCACAGACCGGTAACAGGCAAGGCTGAATTTGGCCTGCATAGGAGCCCCTCCCAAGAGAAACCAGAAAAAACACACCCAGAGACCAGCTTCAGGCCATTCCAGAGCACTACCTGGTTAGCTCCACAAGTAGCACATCCAAAGGGGGTCTCAATAGGCACAAGAGCCCACAAAGGTGAATCCTCCTCTGAGGGTTCAGCCCCCACACACCAGCTCATGCACTGTAGGCATAGACAATCCTCATAGTCAGTCAGCTTGGGAGTCAATCCCATCACTCACTGATGCACCAAAAGCAATCAACGCTCAACTACAACAGGAGATCACATACAAGGCACTAAATGGATACTCTTGGAATACATGTACAGGAGATCTGAGAGACTGCACTTTTGGAAAACACAGGACACATACTACATAAGGCTGGTTAGCAAAAACTGAGAGATAAAGGAGGTTTACCTAAGATATAGAACCAAACACAAAGAGGCAGCCAAAATGAGGAAACAAAGAAACATGTCCCAAATAAAGGAACAAGAGGAAACTCTAGAAATAGAACTAAATGAAATGGACACAACCAACCTACCAGAGACAGAGTTTAAAACACTGGTTATAAAAATGCTTAAGGAACTTAATGAGAATTTCAATAAAGAGATAGCAAGCATAAAGAAGGACTAGAAACCATAAAAAAGAATCAGTCAAAAATTAAAAATATAACTGAAATGAAGAATACATCAGAAGAAATCAACAAGCGATAGAGGAAACAGAGGATCAAATCAATGATTTAGAAGAGGTTGCATAACAGAAAACCAAATGGCACAATAGGTAAATGCTGTGCTTACCTTCTCTCACACCACATCAAAATTACAACTAATTTAAAAAAACAACCATTAATGAGAAGCACCTAAAATCAAGCTGAACTGAAACCTTTCAACTAAGGATGCACAGAAGAAGCCACTCCAGACTGGTAGGAAGGGCAGAGATGGGGAACAGGCTGGTCCCACACCTGTGTGTGACCATTAAAGATTGGGAGGGATATTTTTGCTGTGGAGGTCCCCCACCTTGCAGAGGAGCGAGAGGTTTCCTTCCCACCCCAACCCAGGGTTTCAGTGCTGGGGAGAGAAGTCCCCATAATTTCTGGTTGTGAAAACCAACAGAGATTGTGACTGAGTGAGACTGAGTGCAACTTCACTCCTAGGCACTCCTCTTAAAAGGACTGTGTGTGGACTTACTCACCAACAGAATGACTTGCTTTGAGCTCCAGTGCTAAGGCAGTGGTTAGAGATGTGGCAGGAATATATGGGGCGGGGGGAGGAAATGAGTTTTCTTGCTTGGGATGGGGGCTAGAGAGGTAGCTTTCTCCTAGACAGAGGAGTTGGTGGAAGCTGTTGTTTCTTTGCTGAGCACTCCCCCTTCCCCATGGAAGCAGGCAGCTGCCATGTCTGAGTTTCCACCATTCATTTGCCCTGCCCTGGTGATTCGAGACGTGGACCCACCCCACTTTTGGGCACTCTCAGGCCACTTGTAGTGGCTTTTTCATGCAGACCGCTTGCCTTGGCTCAAGATGCAGACTTTCCTAGGGTCTCTCAAAGGTACACGGAACACAGACAAGCAGCACCTGGCTTGGGTATGACCTGTATCTCTGGCTGAGCAGCTCTAAGCATAGCACTAGAGGCAGCTGACCTTGGTTTGCAGCTTGGCCTCTCAAGGTTCTTCCAAGCACAGGATGGGGGCAGCCATCTGTATATTTCTTTGTGGCTCCTGCCTGGTGGCCCTGGGTGGGACATGGGGCTGTAGCTGAATTTGACCTACAGCAGATCCCCTCCACGGTGGTCCTGGGGCTGGCACCCCCAGTGGCTAGCTTCAAAATGAGCTGGAGCATTACCCAGCCACCTTCAAGTATGATACACCCAAGGGGTGGATTACACAGGCACCAGAGTCCTGCTAAGGCAGATCCTGCTCCATAAGATCAGCCCTTGCACAACAATGCTTCCACTGTAGTCAAGGCCAATACTCACAAGTGAGCCCAAGTGTCAGTACCTCCCACTGATGCACAATTATCGACAAAGGCTCAACTATAAGAGGAGGGCACACACAATCCACACAAAGAACACACCTGGAGTGCGTGGCTCAGGTGACCAGAAAGACTGCATCACTAAACCCCACAGCACACCTCCTTCAAAGGCCACTCTACTAAGATAGGAAGAACTAGCAGCCCTACCTAATACATAGAAACAAACACATGGAGGCAGCCAAAATGAAGACAAAGAAACATGTCCCAAATAAAAGAACAAAGCTCCAGAAAAATAATTAAGCAAAATGGAGATAAACATTCTATCAGATGCAGAGTTCCAACACCGGTTATCAGACTGCTCTGTGGTCTCAGGGAGAACTTCAACAGAGAATTAAGAAGCATAAAAATGGAGTTGGAAACCATGAAGGAAAAAAAAAAAAAGAAATAAAGGATATTATAACGGCAATGAAGAATGTATTACAGGGAATCAACACTAGATTAGATGAAGCAGAGGATCTAACCAGCGATGTAGAAAAGGTAGCAGAAAACACCCAACTAGAACAACAAAAAGAAAAAAATATCCAAAAAATTGAGGAGAATTTAAGGGGCTTCTGGGATAACATCAAGCACACCAACATTCACATTATTGGGGGCACCAGAAGGGGAAGAGAGTAGCAAGGAATTGAAAACCTGTTTGAAGAAATAATGACAGAAAACTTCCCTAACCTGGTAAAGGAAATAGACATACAAACCCAGGTAGCACGGAGTGCCAAACAAAATAAACCCAAAGAGGCCAACACCAAGACACAGCATAATTAAAATGCCAAAGATTAAGACAAAGAGAGAATCTTAAAAGAGAAAAGCAGTTAGTTACCCACAAGGGAGCCCCCATAAAGCTGACAGCTGATTTCTCAACAGAAACTTTGCAGACAAGAAGGGAGTGGCAGGAAATATTCCAAGTGATGAAAAGCAACGACATAAAACCAAGATTACTCTACCTAGCAAAGCTATCATAAGACAGATAGATATGTTGAAATGCTGAAGTTTATCATCACCAAACCAGTATTACAAGGAATCTTAGAGGGATTTCTTTAAGTTGGGAAGGGGTTAAGGAGAGTTGAAAGGGGAAGGGATTAAGAAGTACAAGTTGGTTTTTACACAGTAGTCATGGGGATGTAGGGTATAGCATAAGGAATATAGTCAATAATATTGTAATAACTAGGTATGGTGCCAGATAGGTACTGGATTCATCAGGGTGATAGAAGGGAATGGGGTTGGGGTCAGGGAGAAAAAGGTGAAGGTAGTAAGAAATACAAATTGGTAGTTAATACAATATGGGGAATATAATCAACAATGTTGTAAAGATCATGCAAGGTGCCAGATGGGCACTGGACTTATCAGGAGGATCACTTTGTAGACAGTCCAATGTGCTGTACACCTGAAGGTGAAGTAGAATAATATTGAATGTCAACTATAACTAAATGTATAGGTATGTATAGTCACGGGATGTGGAGTACAACATAAGAAAGATAGTCAATGGTTTGTAACAGCTATTTAAGTTGTCAAAGGGGTAGTAACTTGGGGGGTGGGTTATCACTTTATGAGGGATTTAAATGTCTAACTATTACATTGCTTTGTACACCTGAAGCTAATAAAGAAAAAAAAGAAGATGTAGCATAAAACACCCAATTGGAACAACAAAAATTTAAATGCAGATAGTTTAAAGGACCCATGGGACAACATCAATTGTAACAACATTCACATTATAGGGGTACCAGAAAGACAAGAGAGGAAGTTACAAATTGAGAACCTATTTGAAGAATAATGACTGAAAACTATCCTAACTGGTGAAGGAAATAGTCATACAAGCCAAGGAAATGTGGAGTCCCAAATAAGATGAATCCAAACAGGCCTACACCAAGACACATCATAGTTAAAATGACAATGTTTAAAGGCAAAGAGACAATCCTAAAAGCAGCAAGAGAAGGACAACTAGTTACTCACAAGGGAGCTCCCATAAGTCTCTCAGCTGATTTCTCAACAGAAACTTTGCAGGCCAGAAGGGAGTGGCAGGAAATATATAAAGTAATTTTAAAAAGGACCTACAACCAAGATTACTCTACCCTTCATGGCTCTCATTTAAAATTGAAGGAGAGGTAAAGAGCTTGCCAGACACGAAAAAGCTAAAGGAATTCATTGCCAAGCCATTATTACTAAAAACCTTAAAAAAAGGAATATATGGTGATGGAAGGAACTGACTCTGGGTGATGAACACACAATGGGATTTATAGATGATGTAATACAGAATTGTACACCTGAAATCTATGTAATTTTACTAACAATTGTCACCCCAATAAATTTAATAATAATAAAAAAAAGGACTTCTTTAAGCAGAAGAAAAGAGAAAACAAACAAAGATAAAAAACATGAATAATAAAATGGCAGTAACTATGTACCTATCAATAACCATTTTAAATTGTAAATGGATTAAATTAGAAGACATAGAGTAGCTGAATGCTGTCTGCAAGAGACCCATGTGAGATTGAAAGACAAATACAGACTGAAATTATAGTGATGAAAAACATATTTCACACAAATGGAAATGAGAAAAAAGCTGGAATAGCAATACTTATTCTGAACAAAATAGACTTTAAAACAAAGACCATAGTAAGAGACCAAAAAGGACATTACATAATAATAACAGGATCAATCCAACAAGAGGCTATCACCCTAGTAAAAATTTATGCGCCCAACATAGAAACACCTAAATATATAATGCAAATAATGACTGACATAAAAGCAGAGATCAACAGTAACACAATCATAATATGGGACTTTAACACTCCTTTTATACCAATGGACAGATCTTCCAGACAGAAAATCAACATGGAAACAGCAGTCTTAAGTGACACACTAGAACAGATGGATTTAATTGATATTTTTAGAGCATTTCATCCCAAAGTAGCAGAATATCCATTCTTTTCAAGTGCACACGGAACATTTTCCTAGATAGACTACATGTTAGGCCACAAAACAAGTGTCAGTAAATTTAATATTAAAATGGTATGAAATCACAATGGTATGAAATCAATTATAAGAAAGAAACCGAAAGACACACAAACACATGGAGACTAAGAGCGTGCTACTAAATAATGAATAGGTTAACAATAAGATCAAGGGAGAAATAAAAAGACACACTGAGGTGAACAAAAATGAAAACACAATGACCCAAAACTTATGGGACATAAAGAAAGCAGTTCTAAGAAGGAAATTTATAGCAATGCAGGCCTTCCTAAAGAAGCAAGAAAAGTCTCAAATAAACAGTTTATTTTATACCTAGGAGAATGAGAAAAAGAATAGCAAACAATGCTCAAAGTGAGTACAAGGAAGGAAATAATAAAGATCAGAGCAGAAATAAACAAAATAGATAATAATAATAATAATAATAATAATAATAATAATAATACAAAAGATCAATGAAACCAAGATTTGGTTTTTCGAAGATAAACAAAATTGACAAAACTTTAACCAGACTCATCAAGAAAAAGAGAGACAACCCAAATAAACTACCAACAAAATTGAATCAGTAATCAACAAGCTCCCAACAAACAAAAGTCCTGCAACAAATAGCTTCACAGGTGAATTTTACCAAACATTCCAAAAAGAATTTACACCTATTCTCCTCAAACTATTTCAAGACACCACAGAGGGAGGAGAGCTCCCAAACTTATTTCATGAGACCACCATTATCCTGACTCCAAAACCAGACAAAGACATTACAAAAAAAAAAAAAAAAAAAAAAAAAAAAAAAAAAAAAAAAGAGAAAGAGAAAGAAAAGAAAAGAGTAGGCCAATATGCCTGATAAACATAGATGCAAAAGTCCTCAACAAGGGGGTGATGTTATAGGAATGGCGGCAGCGGGGCTCACTTTTTGAGTTCTCCTCTGGATCTTATCACAAATGGGACATCTGTAACCCATCAAAGGACTCTCTGCTCATCACGCAGAACAGCTAAGAGACTAGTTCAAGGATTATTTGAAGGTGGGCAAATTGGGCGAGAGGGGAAGAGGGAAGGGAGCGGAGTGGAGATGCGGCCCGCATCTGCGGCTGTGGAGATGCAGCCCGCATCTGCGGCTGTGGAAACGCGGCCAGCATCCACAGCTACAGAGATGCAGAGGATCCCAGGATGGAACAGAGAACACAAAAGCCAGGAGGTGGGCTCTTTCCCTGCGTCCCACAGCTGATCTCTCCCACTAAGGGAACCGGACATCCAGCATTTGAGGCAATAACCTCAGCTGAGACCTCCAGTTGGGCCATAGGCCAGAAAAAGGACACAAACTCCATACCTGGGCCCCTTCCCCTGCTCTTCCAATCCTACCCCCGCCCTTCCAGAGACTTAAACTGGCCCCTGAACTGAGGAGTAGTGCCAGATTACAGAGGTGCCTTAGTGTTCAGGCTCTGGGAAGACTGGCGTGCAGCTCTGATCCAGGGAAGAGGCTGGGAAGAGTGTGATTTTTCCTGGGCTAAGAGAGAAGAGTCTCCTCCACACCAAGCCACCACATTTTCTGGTCTGCAGGAAGAGTATGACATGGCTGGGCTGAGAGAGAGAAGAACCCTCCATCCCTAGCTCCCACCCTTTCTGGCCTGCCTAGGGCAGGGCAATTACAACTGTGGAGGTACTCCCGGGGGTCAGCAGTAGCAGCAGACACAGCTCTGGGCTTTCAGCAGCTCAGAAATTTCCTACCCGTCTCACACACACACACACACACACACACACACACACACACACACAGAAGCAGTGCCCTAAGACTCCAGAGAACTGGACACAGGGCTGGTGGTGCTACTCTCAGTGTGCATATGTGCAGACAAGGGGAGAAACTGCACTGGCTTTGTAAAAACTACCGTCCAGACCCCTCAGCCCCACGCACCTAAATCTGCAGTCCCAAAGTCACTCTGTGAACCAGGGGCCCAGCTCTGCCTGCACAATACACAGAGGACTCTTTGGTACAGCAGAGGACAACCTGGAGATTACTTGGTGGGCTTAAGCCAAGACTGGTGCTGCTTTTTGTTTTCTTTTGTTTTATTTTGTCTTTATATCTTTGATATCTTTGCCTGTGTTGAGTGGGGGTTGTCAGTTGTTTTTACATGAGAATGTATTTTACTTTTTCTTTGTTGTTGTTGTGCTTGGTGATTTGCTTTGTTCTGAAATTGCCCTACCAGGGCCCAGCTTAAGAGGCACAAGATTCAACACACCCAGAGGCCAACTCCAGACAAAACGAGAGTACTACTGGGTTTGACCTACAAGTGACACACCCAGAGGGAATTCTCTACAGGCACAAGAGCCCATAGAGGCCAAACCACATTTAAGTGGTCACCCTCACGCAGCAGAACACCCTGTGGTGGGCAGAGCCAAGTCTCACAACTAGTCAGCCTAGGAGTTAACCCCACCCACTCACAAGCGAAAAGCAGTTAAAGATCTTCTTTAACAGGAAAATATACACAACACAAGAGTCACTTTCAAGCACACGCAAAGGAGAAGAACGAAGTAGTGCAAGTCAAATATAAAGGACACATACTAAATAAAATAACCAAGCAAGAACTAAGAACTATAAGGGATCTACCTCATACATCGAAGGAAACACAGAGAGTCAGACAGAATGGGGAAACAAAGAAACATGTCTCAAATAAAAGAATAGAAGAAACCTCCAGAAATGGAATGAAATGAAACAGAGGTAACCAACCTATCAGAGACAGAGTTCAGAACACTGATGATAAGATTGTTTAAGAAGCTTAGAGATGACATAAAGAAGGATAGAGAAATTATAATGAACAACCAGTTAGAACTAAAGAACACAATTACTGAAATAAAGAACTCACTTGAAGGAATTAACAGCAGGTTAGATGAAACAGAGGATCGAATCAGCGACTTAGAAGACAAATTAGCAGAGATCACCCAAACAGAACAACAGAAAGATAAAAGAATAAAAAACAATGAAGATGGTTTAAGAGACTTATGGGATAACATCAAACACAACAACATGCGCATCATAGGAATACCAGAAGGTGAAGAGAGGAAGCAAGGGATTGAGAACATATTTGAAGTAATAATGTCTGAAAACTTCCCTAACCTGATGAAGGAAACCTACATAGAAGCCCAGGAAGTGCAGAGAGTTCCAACCAGGATAAACCCAAACAGGTCCACACCAATACACATTATAATTAAAATGGCAAAGGTTAAAGACAAAGAGAATCCTAAAAGCAGGAAGAGAAAGACAGAGGGTTACATAGAAGGGAACTCCCATAAGACTATCAAATGACTTTTCTATAGAAACATTGAAGGCCAGGAGGGAGTGGCATGAGATACTCAAAGTGATAGAAAACAAAGGCCTACAACCTAGATTGATTTATCCAGCAAGGCTATCATTTAAAGTTGATGGAGAGATAAAGAGCTTCCCAGAAAAGAATAAGCTAAAGGAATTTATTACCACCAAGCCAGCATTGCAAGAAATACTAAAAGGACTTCTGTAAATAGAAGAAAGATGAAAACAATCTAACTACAAATTTAAAAATGGCAATAACTATGTACCTATCAATAATCACTTTAAATGTAAATGGATTAAATGCTCCAATCAAGAGACATAGGGTGGCTGAGTGGATAAGAAAGCAAGACCCTTGTATATGCTGTATACAAGAGACTCACCTCAGATCAAAAGACACACACAGGCTGAAAGTGAAGAGTTGGAGTAAGATATTTCATGCAAATGGAAATGAGAAAAAAGCTGGAGTTGCAATACTTATAACTGGCAAAATAGACTTTAAAATGAAGAACATATTAAAGGACAAAGATGGGTAGTATATAATAATAAAGGGGTCGATCCGACAAGAGGACATAATCCTAGTAAACATCTATGCACCCAACATAGGAGCACCTAAATATATAAAACAGATATTGACTGACATAAAGACAGAGATCAACAGTAACACTATCATAGCAGGGGACTTCAACACACCTCTGACAACAAGGGACAGGTCTTCCAGACAGAATATCAACATGGGAACAACAGTCTTAAATGACACATTGGACCACTTGGATTTAATTGATATTTTTGGAGCATTTCACCCCAAAGCTGCAGAGCACATGTTCTTCTCAAGTGCACATGGAACATTTTCCAAGATAGACCATATGTTAGGCCACAAAACAAGTCTTGATAAATTTAAGAAAATTGAAGTCATACCAATTGTCTTCTCTGATCACAGTGCTATGAAATTAGAAATGAACTACAGGAAAAAAACTGGAAGACACACCAATTCATGGAGACTGAATAACATGTTACTAAATAATGAATGGGTCAACCAGGAGATCAAGGAAGAATTCAAAAGATATCTCGAGACAAACGAAAATGAAAACATAATGATCCAAAATCTATGGGATGCTGCGAAAGCAGTCCAAGGAGGGAAATTCATAGCAATGCAGGCCTACCTAAAGAAACAAGAAAAATCACTAATGAACAGGTTATCTTCACACTTAACGGATCTGGAAAAAGAACAGCAAAATAAGCCTAAAGGGAGCACAAGGAAGGAGATAATAAAGATCAGAGTGGAAATAAATGAAGTAGAAACCAGAAAAACAATACAAAAGGTCAATGAATGCAAGAGTTGGTTCTTAGAGAAGATAAACAAAATTGACAAACCTTTAGCCAGACTCATTAAAAAAAAAGAGACAGAGAGGACCCAAATTAATAAAATCAGAAATGAAAGAGGAGAAGTGACAACAGACACTGCAGAAATACAAAAAGTTTTAAGGAATTACTATGAGCAACTATATGCCAACAAATTTGACAATCTGAAAGAAATGGACAATTTTCTAGAGGCATACAACCTTCCAAGGATAACTCAAGAAGAAACAAAAAAACCTGAATAGACTGATTAGACAATAATAGACAATCTCCCACCAGGGAAATTGAATCAGTAATCAACAATCTCCCAACAAACAAAAGCCCTGGACCAGACGGCTTTACAGGTTAATTTTACCAAACATTCAAAAAGGAATTATCACCTATTCTCCTCAAGCTCTTCCAAAAAATCCAGAAGGAGGGAAGTCTCCCAAACACTTTTTAAGTAGCCACTATCACCCTGATCCCCAAATCAGACAAAGACACTGCAAAAAAGAAAACTACAGGCCGATATTTCTAAAGAATATAGATGCAAAAATCCTCAACAAAATACTAGCGAACAGAATTCAGCAATACATTAAAAAGATCATACACCATGATCTAGTGGGATTCATCCCTGGTATGCAAGGGTGGTTCAACATCCGCAAATCAATTAATGTGATACACCACATTAACAAAATGAAAAATAAAAATCACATGATCATATCAATAGATGCAGAAAAAGCATTTGATAAAATCCAGCAGCCATTTATGATAAAAACCCTTAAGAAAGTGGGAATAGAGGGATCATATCTCAACATAATAAAGGCCATATATGATAAACCCACAGCTAACATCATACTCAATGGGGAAAAGCTAAAACCATTCCCCTTAAGATCAAGAACAAGGCAAGGTTGCCCACTTTCTCCACTTCTATTCAACATAGTGCTGGAAGTTCTAGCCACAGCAATCAGACAAGAAAAAGAAATAAAAGGCATCCAAATCGGTAAGGAGGAAGTAAAATTGTCATTATATGCAGATGATATGATACTATATATAGGAACCCTAAAGACTCCACCAAAAAACTATTAGAGCTGATAGATAAATTTAGTAAAGTAGCAGGATACAAAATTAATATTCAGAAATCAGTTTCACTTGTATATACCAATAATAAAACATCAGAAGGAGAAATTAAAAAAACAACAACAATCCCATTTACAATTGCTTCAAAGGCTATAAAATACTTGGGAATAAATTTAACCAAAGAAGTAAAAGATCTGTACTCAGAAAATTATAAGACACTGAAGAGAGAAATGAAAGAAGATACAAATAGATGGAAACACATACCATGTTTATGGATAGGAAGAATTAATATAGTTAACATGTCCATACTGCCTAAGGCAATATATATATATATATTCAACACAATTTCTATCAAAATTCCAACGATGTTTTTCACAAAAATAGAACATATAATCCTACAATTTATATGGGACCATAAAAGACCCAGGATAGCCTCAGGAATCTTGAGAAATAAGAACAAAGTGGGAGGTATAACAATACCTGACATCAAATTATACTACTAGACAACAGTAATCAAAACAGCACAGTACTGCCATAAAAACAGACACATAGATCAATGGAACAGAATAGAGAATCCAGGAATAAATCCATGCCTATATGGCCATTTAATCTACAACAATGGAAGCAAGAATGTATGGTGGGGTAAAGACAGTCTATTCAATAAATGGTGTTGGGAAACCTGGACAGACACATGCAAAAAAATGAAGCTGGACCACCTCCTTGTACCGTATACAAAAATAAATTCAAAATGGATTAAAGACTTAAATGTAAGATCTGAAACCATAAAATTCCTAGAAGAAAATATACGAAGAAACTTCACAGACATTACCCAAAGTAAGATTTTTAGTGATATATCATATCCCCTCGTGCGAGGGAAGTAAGAGAAAAAATGAACATGTGGGATTACATCAAACTAAATAGTTTTTTCACAGCAAAGGGAACCATCAATAAAACAAAAAGGAATCCTATTGAATGGGAAAAGATATTTGCCAATGATATATCTGATAAGGGGTAAATATCACAAATTTATAAAAAACTCACTTAACTCAACTCCAAAAAAACAAACAACCCAATTAAAAAATGGGCAGAGGACATGAAGAGACATTTTTCTAAAAAGGACATACAGATGGCAAACAGACATATGAAGAAATGCTCAACCTCACTAACCATCAGAGAAATGCAAATAAAAACCACAATGAGATACCACCTCACCCCAGTCAAAATGGCTATCATCAATAAGTCAACAAACCACAAGTGCTGGCAAGGATGTGGAGAAAGGGAACGCTTGTGCACTGTTGGTGAGATTACAGATTGGTGCAGCCACTATGGAAAACAGTATGGAGGTATCTCAAAAATCTGAAAATGGAAGTACCTTATAATCCAGCAATTCCACTCCTAGTATCTATCCAGAGAAATCCAAAACTCTAATTCAAAAAAATGTATGCACCCCTATGTTTATTGCAGCACTATACCCAATAGCCAAGACATGGAAACAACCGAAATGCCCATTGGTAGATGACTGGATTAAGAAACTGTGGTACATTTATACGATGGAGTATTACGCAGCCATAAAGAAGAAAGAAAGCTTACCATTTGCAACAACATGGATGGACCTAGAGAACATTATGTTATGTGAAATAAGTTGGACAGAGAAAGACA